>NC_088231.1:16706366-16731366 GCF_036934945.1 Oncorhynchus masou masou | reverse complement strand
CCCTGCCATAGCATCCCACACCCAAGTGACCACACTCTCTTGTCTATTCTGAAACATCGGGTTTCAGTGAAAGGCAGTTGGACAGCTGCCAGCTGTCTTTCTACACTAGACCACTTACAGAATGTCCACAAACGTTACAAATATAACAAAGCTGAGCTGTATTAATTTGTTCATTCATTGATGTATTAATTCATTCATTTATAAATTAATTCAATGAATGAATGAAATTGTTCACTCACTCCTACATGACTGAACATGACAGTTCACATCTTCCGTTAGCCCAAATCAGCCCCTCTATTACACCAGACCATGAATGGTGCTGGGTGACGACATCGTCCCCTGGGTCATTTGCACATCACAGGAGGTCATGACTGGACAGGAAATGGTTCCAACCTTGACCTCTGACCTGTCCCAGATGGTACCTGTGCGCTCGGCCCAGAGGGGGGCACTGTGTACCCCTTCTGTCACATGGCCTCTATTGTTTTATGATGGGATATTACACTATTTACAGCTCAGAAATCTAGATTTTTATAGATGTATTTTATTAGGTTCATTGATTTGATAGTTGTGTAGAGTAATACAACAAAAAACATATGAGTGAGTTGGACTTTTTTCCCCTAAAAACTGGACTGTAAAACATTTACATTTGAATCATTTAGCAGATGGTCATATCCAGAGCGACTTACTCATAGTGAGAGCATATATTTTCATACGTTATTTGTCCTGGTCCCCCGTGGGAATCAAACCCACAACCCTGGCGTTGCAAGTGCCATGTTCTACCAACTGAGCCAATACAGGGCCATTAAAAGGTACTTCACTGTCGATTATAATGATTTGCTCATCAAATGCAACATTTTAATGAATAATATTCCAAAGATAAAGATCGAAAGAGAGATGCTACTCTACGGCCTTCCTTCCTGCCCTGTCCTTCCCCTCAGGGTTGCTAAACACCATGATAACTCCACCACTCCACTGCTCTCTTCACCACACCACCTAGACCTCTCTCTCCCACTGCTCTCTTCACCACACCACCTAGACTCTCTCTCCCACTGCTCTCTTCACCACACCACCTAGACCTCTCTCTCTTCACCACCTAGACCTCTCTCTCCCACTGCTCTCTTCACCACACCACCTAGACCTCTCTCTCCCACTGCTCTCTTCACCACACCACCTAGAACTCTCTCTCCCACTGCTCTCTTCACCACACCACCTAGAACTCTCTCTCCCACTGCTCTCTTCACCACACCACCTAGACCTGTCTCTCCCACTGCTCTCTTCACCACACCACTTAGACCGGTCTCTCCCACTGCTCTCTTCACCACACCACCTAGAACTCTCTCTCCCACTGCTCTCTTCACCACACCACCTAGACCTCTCTCTCCCACTGCTCTCTTCACCACACCACCTAGACCTCTCTCTCCCACTGCTCTCTTCACCACACCACCTAGACCTGTCTCTCCCACTGCTCTCTTCACCACACCACTTAGACCTGTCTCTCCCACTGCTCTCTTCACCACACCACCTAGACCTCTCTCTCCCACTGCTCTCTTCACCACACCACCTAGACCTGTCTCTCCCACTGCTCTCTTCACCACACCACCTAGACCTCTCTCTCCCACTGCTCTCTTCACCACACCACCTAGACCTCTCTCCCCCACTGCTCTCTTCACCACACCACCTAGAACTCTCTCTCCCACTGCTCTCTTCACCACACCACCTAGACCTGTCTCTCCCACTGCTCTCTTCACCACACCACCTAGACCTGTCTCTCCCACTGCTCTCTTCACCACACCACCTAGACCTGTCTCTCCCACTGCTCTCTTCACCACACCACCTAGACCTCTCTCTCCCACTGCTCTCTTCACCACACCACCTAGACCTCTCTCTCTTCACCACCTAGACCTGTCTCTCCCACTGCTCTCTTCACCACACCACCTAGACCTGTCTCTCCCACTGCTCTCTTCACCACACCACCTAGACCTCTCTCTCCCACTGCTCTCTTCACCACACCACCTAGACCTCTCTCTCTTCACCACCTAGACCTCTCTCTCCCACTGCTCTCTTCACCACACCACATAGAACTGTCTCTCCCACTGCTCTCTTCACCACACCACCTATACCTCTCTCTCTTCACCTTACCACCTATACCTCTCTCTCTTCACCACCTAGACCTCTCTCTCCCACTGCTCTCTTCACCACACCACCTAGAACTCTCTCTCCCACTGCTCTCTTCACCACACTACCTATACCTCTCTCTCTTCACCACCTAGACCTCTCTCTCCCACTGCTCTCTTCACCACACCACCTAGACCTCTCTCTCCCACTGCTCTCTTCACCACACCACCTAGACCTCTCTCTCCCACTGCTCTGTCTGTCTGTTAAAGTTCAATAACTAAATGGGACAAATTGTCCAAGTAGGGGTACAAGACAGTCTGTATCCAGTCCTGGAGGCCTCTCTCAAAATTAGGGGTGTTAAAACAATCATTGGAGGAGCCAATTTCCCCAAGCTCTTACAGTGGGGCTGAGTAGGCCTCTTCATTTTCTGACGGAGCGAGGGAACCTGTTAAAGTAAACAACAGAAGGGAAAAAGAGAGGGAGAGGGAGCAGGGCGGGAAGTGATGAGGTGCTCCAAAAGTCACAATTATTAAATGACGATGTTTGTTGCCTTGTTATATTGCAATTTTCTTGCTCTGCTGAAATGAAAATCACGGCCGAAGCAAAACCAAATAAAATGGACCTTTTCAGCTGACAAAAAGAGAAGGAATGGGAGGTAGAGAGAGGGAGGGCAGGAGGGAGAGAGAGGGGGCAGGAGGGAGAGAGAGGGGGCAGGAGGGAGGGAGAGAGGGAGGGGAAGGAGTGAGAGAGAGGGGGCAGAAGGGAGAGAGAGGGGCAGGAGGGAGAGAGAGGAGGAAGGAGGGAGAGAGAGGGGGGAAGGAGGGAGAGAGCGAGGGGAAGGAGGGAGAGAGGGGGGCAGGAGGGAGAGATAGGGGGGAAGGAGGGAGAGAGGGGGAAGGAGGGAGAGAGAGGGGGCAGGAGGGAGAGAGGGAGGGGGGAGGGGGAGAGAGGGAGGGGAGGAGGGAGGGGGGAGGGGGCAGGAGGGAGAGAGGGAGGGGGAGGAGGGAGAGAGGGAGGGGAGGAGGGAGAGAGGGAGGGGGCAGGAGGGAGAGAGGGAGGGGAGGAGGGAGAGAGGCAGGAGGGAGAGAGGGAGGGGAGGAGGGAGAGAGGGAGGGGAGGGGGAGGGAGAGAGGGAGGGGAGGGGAGAGAGGGGGAGGGGAGGAGGGAGAGAGGGAGGGGAAGGAGGGAGAGAGGGAGGGGAAGGAGGGAGAGAGGGAGGGGGCAGGAGGGAGAGAGGGAGGGGAAGGAGGGAGAGAGGGAGGGGAAGGAGGGAGAGAGGGAGGGGAAGGAGAGAGGGAGGGGAGGAGGGAGAGAGGGAGGGTTAGGAGGGAGAGAGGGAGGGAGGGGAAGGAGGGAGAGAGGGAGGGTTAGGAGGGAGAGAGGGAGGGGAAGGAGGGAGAGAGGGAGGGGAGGAGGGAGAGAGGGAGGGGAAGAGGGGAGAGAGGGAGGGGGAGTGGAACAAGGATATTGGTGCCAGTGTTGGTGATACATAAAGCGTAGCAGAAACAAATGTTTAGAGGGTTAGAGACAGGTCGCCCCATTAAGAGCACTGGAACCTTCTGGAACAAACTTGTCGTATAAAAGGCAAACACGTACGCACGCACACACACCCCGTGCCCCCACACACCCCGTGCCCCCACACACCCCATCCCCTCACACACACCCCGTCCCCACACATACACCCCGTCCCCACACATACACACACACACACCATCCCCACAGAGACACATTGACTTTGGCTTCAACCCTCTCATTAGCTAACAGTAAAACGGTAAGGTTGGACCGATACTTACAGGGCAGCATTAGTTTGTTCTGAGCTCAAACGCCTATTGTTCTAAGTCCGGTAGAAACACAATAAACTGTGGAGGAAGCTGGTAGAAGGTTCTGGAAGAGAGTCATGATGGCCAGGCTGTGTTGATAGAACCCTGGACTCTTCTTTACTCTTATTATTCTGGAGGTAATTAGCAGAAGAACATGTCTGTGTGCTGGTGCTGACAATGACCTGATGTACAGTCACACACACATATATATGAACGCTCGCATGTGTGTGTGTGTGTGTGTGTGTGTGTGTGTGTGTGTGTGTGTGTGTGTGTACGCGCGTTTCTTCATGTGACAAGGGGCGGCATGACGATCAGATGGCACTCGTCGGGGATAGAACTGTTACTGTTTGTTAGAAAGGTCTGACGTGACACACACACAGGGCCACAAGACATCATATGACCTACAGGGAACAACCTACTACTTGTAACTGAGAGAGAGAGAGAGAGAGAGAGAGAGAGAGAGAGAGAGAGAGAGAGAGAGAGAGAGAGAGAGAGAGAGGGAGAAAGAAAGACAAGAGAGAGAGAGAGAGAGAGAGAGAGAGAGAGAGAGAGGGAGAAAGAAAGACAAAGAGAGAGAGAGAGAGAGAGAGAGAGAGAAAAAGAAAGAAAAAAAGAAAGAAAGAAAGAAAGGAAGGAAGGAAGGAAGGAAGAAAGAAAGAAAGAGAGATAGATAGAAAGAGAACGAGAGAGAGAGATACATGATGGTATTGTCTTTGTCATAGATAGTGTAGATAATCATGGTCCCACTGATAAGTAGGACCTCTGTGTGAAAGAAAGACTGAAAGTGCAGGGCTGTATTCACACACACACACACACACACACACACACACACACACACACACACACACACACACACACACACACACACACACACACTCTCTTCTTCTGACTAATACTGTTACTATGCTGCTCAACGGACGACTGTAACATAGACATTCAATACCAAAGGAATGGTTTTGGTCGAGAAGAATCAGCTCAGAGAAATCTCTTAAAGAAATGTCTTGTATTTTCTGAAGGATATGGAGTGAAAGGGAAATGTGTGAAACGTGTCCTATTGTAGTTGACTATGAAGATGATGAGAAGGGGATACCAGGGGATTATAACCTCTATTGATGCACTGCACCTCAAACCTACTCACACACACACAGGCATGCACGTACACAGAGCCGTGGCCCCTTGGCCCTGACCGAGGCAGCGGTTGAGAGCGTTCCAGTGACTGAATTACAGCTAATCCTGACGCCCGGGGCCCAGCCCTCTCCCTCACCCCTTCTCCCCCCCCCCTCCATCCCTCCTCCCTCCCCCTTAACCCAACAATTAGCAGGCCTCACGTTAACACAACGGGCCCTCTGTCTCTCCCCCAGAGAGGAGGCAAGGAGAGCGAGGGCCACGGGGATGGGGGGAGGAGGGGGAGGGGTTGAAGGTTAAGGGAGGTAGGGCGAAGGGGGGATGATGAGGAGGAGGGGTGAGTTTCATCACCTGTTCTATGGTTAGGGCCCACAGGGCTGCTGTGGAAATGTCTGTATGGGCAGATGAGCTGAGTAAGACACTATACTGCAGCCAAGCCCCCCTCCTGTTGTACTCCCTTCTCTACTTTACTCCTACCCTCTCTTCACCTCTACTGTCCTCTCTTCACCTCTACTGTCCTCTCTTTACCTCTACTGTCCTCTCTTCACCTCTACTGTCCTCTCTTGTCATCTCCTGTCGTCTACTGTCCTCTACTGTCCTCTACTGTCCTCTCTTCACCTCGACTATCCTCTACTGTCCTCTCTTCACCTCTACTGTCCTCTACTGTCCTCTCTTCACCTCTACTGTCCTCTACTGTCCTCTCTTCACCTCTACTGTCCTCTCCTCCCCTCTACTGTCCTCTTCCATCCTGTTCTATCATTTCCTCCTCCTCCACTGTCCCTCTACTGTTCTCTCTTCACCTCTACTGTTCTCTACTGTCCTCTCTTCACCTCTACTGTCCTCTCCTCCCCTTTACTGTCCTCTTCCATCCTGTTCTATCATTTCCTCCTCCTCCATCCTACCTCACCAACTCCCCTTCCTCTCCTTTCATCCTCCACTCTCCCTCCTTTCCTCCGCCTTTCCCCCCCCTCCTCTATCTATTTTCTTCCTTTCTCTCCCCTCCCCAGACAGGTCTCCACTCTTCCCCTCCCTCCTCCCTCCTCTTCTCTTTCACTGACCCGTGGTCTTCCCCAGACAGGTCTCCACTCTTCCCCTCCCTCCTCCCTCCTCTTCTCTTTCACTGACCCGTGGTCTTCCCCAGACAGGTCTCCACTCTTCCCCTCCCTCCTCCCTCCTCTTCTCTTTCACTGACCCGTGGTCTTCCCCAGACAGTCAGGTCCAGTCACAGAGTAGAGTGGAGCGGTGTGGTGTGTCTTTCCCAGGCAGCCCCCTGTCCCCCTCCAGAGAGAACCAGACCGCCCATCTGGAACGCTGCCGTGGCAACCCTGGCAGCCCGCCCGCCCCACTAACCCCCCCACCGGAGCCACAGTTTCTTTAGGAGAAGTTCTCTGGATTAGAGAGGTGAGAGGAAGGTGTCTCTCTCTCCATGTCTCTCTGTATGAATGCCCTCACTAATATGTCTTTACCTCTCTTAGTGAAGGTCTGAGCTCCCTTTCACGCTCCCCTTATCTGTAGCTGAGCTGGGTGTGTGAGCCGAAGAGAAGGCTTCGAGTTAGGGAGCCTGGTTAAGAGTGAGCGTTTTAACTATACACTTTTGAGTATACACAGTCTCGCATATGTTTGCTGAGAGAGAGAGAGACAGAGAGAGGGCGAGAGAGAGAGACAGAGAGAGCATCAGCACTAGATAAGCCTCTGGTCTGCATAGCATGGTCGGCGGTGCATGTCTGTTGGGCTGGTGATTGGCCAGTTTACTCACTCTCACTGCTGTCATCAATTACCTCCCCCTGACACATGGACCAATCCATTCCACTATAAGAACAGGGGGTGGGTCACAATGGTTTGTTCCTCATACTGTAGGTACTGTATTAGCTAATGAATGAGATGTTTGAAGAGCAGGTGTCCACATACTTTTGGTCATGTAGTCTTAACTAATGAGCACAGGAGGAAGAAATTGTCCCTAACTGATACAGGGTCAGTCAGATATTTTTGCTATGCCTTTTAAGGTTAGGATTGGACGGGTAGAGTACTGAAACAGGGTCAGTCAGATATTTTTGCTATGCCTTTTAAGGTTAGGATTGGACGGGTAGAGTACTGAAACAGGGTCAGTCAGATATTTTTGCTATGCCTTTTAAGGTTAGGATTGGACGGGTAGAGTACTGATACAGGGTCAGTCAGATATTTTTGCTATGCCTTTTAAGGTTAGGATTGGACGGGTAGAGTACTGATACAGGGTCAGTCTATGATATTTCTGATACATGCCAGATTTTTTGCTATGTTAAGGTTAGGATTGGACGGGCAGAGTACTGATACAGGGTCAGTCAGATATTTTTGCTATGCCTTTTAAGGTTAGGATTGGACGGTTAGGATTGGACGGGTAGAGTACTGATACGGGTAGAGTACTGATACAGGGTCAGTCAGATATTTTTGCTATGCCTTTAAGGTTAGGATTGGACGGGTAGAGTACTGAAACAGGGTCAGTCAGATATTTTTGCTATGCCTTTAAGGTTAGGATTGGACGGGTAGAGTACTGAAACAGGGTCAGTCAGATATTTTTGCTATGCCTTTAAGGTTAGGATTGGACGGGTAGAGTACTGATACAGGGTCAGTCAGATATTTTTGCCATGCCTTTAAGGTTAGGATTGGACGGGTAGAGTACTGATACAGGGTCAGTCAGATATTTTTGCTATGCCTTTAAGGTTAGGATTGGACAGGTAGAGTACTGATACAGGGTCAGTCAGATATTTTTGCTATGCCTTTAAGGTTAGGATTGGACGGGTAGAGTAATCTGATTCTACATCTGTGGTTTAGCACAAATTCTATCTTGAGCTTGCCAGTGTGTGTATGTGTATGTGTATGTGTTGTGTACGTGTGCGTGTGTGTGTGTGTGTGTGTGTGTGTGTGTGTGTGTGTGTGTGTGTGTGTGTGTACGTACGTGTGTGTGTGTGTGTATACGTACGTGTGTGTGTGTGTGTGTGTGTGTGTGTGTGTGTGTACGTTTGTGTATGTGTGTGTGTGTGTGTGTGTATGTGTACGTTTGTGTATGTGTGTGTGTGTGTGTGTGTGTGTGTGTGTGTGTGTGTGTGTGTGTGTGTGTGTGTGTGTGTATGTGTACGTTTGTGTGTGTGTGTGTGTGTGTATGTGTGTGTGTGTGTGTGTGTGTGTGTCCTCGCCACCTGCTGTGACTCTGCACAGTGGTGAGCTGATGAAGTAATGGGGATGAGGCGAGGTCTGTTCCGATCACATGCGTTCAACCTTCACCACTTGTTTTGGACTAACGGGTCCACGACTGCTTTTCATCTCAAAGTAATGTGTGATGAGCTCAGGCTAAGACAGGGTCCAAACATCTAAAAACAAAGACCTGCACACAATCTGTAGAGGTCCCCCGTCCAAATACTGAGTTAGTAGTGGGAACATAAAACATGTGCATTTCGTTAGCCGGGGGGAGCTGTATTTATGGCGCACACATGACTCGGAACATGACTGTTAACTACAATGACAAACACTATGAACACAGACATTCTAATGAGGCAGAGAAACTCTGAATGAATGTCTCACAAAAAACATTGAATGTGTTGGAATAGTTGATGAGTTGAAATCCAAATTGAATTGGCCACACACCACAGGATGTAGAATTTCTACTTGAGTTTAGTGACAGGAAGTACAATTTAATTCAGTGCAATTCCAGTGGTGTAAAGTACTTAAGTAAAAATACTTTAAAGTACTGCTTAAGTCGTGTTTGGGGTATTTGTACTTTACTTTAATATTTATATTATGGACAACTTTTACTTCACTACATTCTTTAAAAAAATATGGTACTTTTTCCTTCATGAATTTTCCCTGAATGCTTAGCAGGACAAAAATTCAAATTCACTCTTATCAAAGGAACACGCGATCATCCCGACTGCCTCTGGTCTGGCAGACTCACTAAACACAAATGCATCTTGTGTAAATGATGTCTGAGTGTTGGAGTCTGCCCCTGGCTATCCGGACAGAAAAACAAGAAAATGGTGCCGTCTACTTTGCTTAATATGATAATGTATTTAAACTTTTACCTTTGATGCTTTAGTATATTTTAAAACCACATACTTTATACGTTTACTAAAGTAGTATTTTACTGGGTGACTTTCAATTGAGTAACTTTCTATTAAGGTATCTATACTTTTATTCAAGTATGACAATTGGGGACTTTTTACAGCACTGTGCAATTCAAAGAAATTCCACTGAACATGAGTCTCACTGAATCTGACAGGTCACACTTTCAGATACCAAAGAATATACACATTTGTTCTGGAAACAATGTTCATATTCTTTAAACCATAGTGCTTAGAATAGCCAATTATATTTCCACCAACCATTTCATTTCATTTGTTTGGCTCAGTTTTTAAAGCATTCTGGGAAATGTAGTATTTTCCACACATTGAACGAAATAAAAGTGATTATTCACATAGAGGTTTTGTTTTCCTTGATCTCTCTCTCTGGGTTTGCCCTCTCCTCCCTCCAAGCCCCCTAATTGAACACTATGCTACGAGGCAGAAATCGACTTAGAGGACGCAACAGAGAAGAAAGAAAAAATAAATAATTATTATTCTGCCATCTGGTTTCAATTACAGCGGGTTTTAAGTGAACAGCGAACATCAAGTCATATTAAAATACATGGAGGGATCAGGAGGCCACTGGCATGGGGAGTCGCTGCTGAAAGCTCTCGCGTTTTAAAACACATTCTCACACAGAGCCAAGTCACATTACTTGATCATTACATACATGGCTACGGTTTTGGACGGTTCTCTACTCCTTAGAACCGTTTCCATGCAGAACGAGAACCAATTATCCTGCAGAACAGTGACGAGGGGGGCGCTTTGCATCCTGTCTACACCTGACCAATGACAACATGGCTAACGGTTGATGACAGAGAGGATTATTGGAGGAGTCATTTTCAGGGGAAAAGCTTTGACTCCTCTGTTCAGACCTCACTGTGGGGATAGAGCACCGAACTTGGTACAGATATCACATTGTCCACACAGATATATACTGGTTAGGAAAATTAGTTGACTTTCAAACAAAAATAGATTTAGTCACACACTATGTCGTCACTCCTATGCTCTCATGGTGAGGACGTGTTCTTTGCAACTGATCAAACACACACACACACACACACACACACACACACACACACACACACACACACACACACACACACACACACACACACACACACACACACACACACACACACACACACACACACACACACACACACACACACACACACTCCCCAGAGCCTACAGACCTGTCTGTGCAGCAAAAGTGGCGGTGACCATTATACTCCAGTTACCCATGAACACCTCCTGTCCCTCTATCCATCTCTCCCTCCCTTTCTTTCTCTCTGTCTCTGTCCTCATCCTCCTCTGCTGCCTGTCGCCTCCCTCCGTCCGCTCTGTCGCTCCCACAGAGAGGAGGAGGGAGGGAGCAAGGGATGGCCTCCCCATTCCCAGAGGCAGAATGAAGTAGAGAGACAGCGGGTGGGAGGGTGAGAGGATAGAACGAGAGGGGGGACGACGACGAAGGGGCTAAATTATTAAGTGACTGTAGCCCTGACACACACACGGGGCGGCAGGAGGCCCAGCCATGCAGCGGGGTAAACCCATTAGAACGCTTAGCCCCCTGAATGCACCCGACATCTCGGCCTAGCGTTAACTCACGTCAAAGTCATCAAACCGGAGGGCCCGGGGCTCTTAACATTTTCAAAGGCGGCAGTGGGAGGGTTGAAGGGACATTGGTAGTGGTCCTGTCATCATAGTGGATAAATAAGTAAATACAGGGGAGGAATGACTAAGCGGCTAGGCCACAGAGATGACAGGCACCGGGGACGGGACGGATTGTGTGGGTGTGTGTGTGCGAGGTAGAGCCAGTCCCACGTTGGAGCTCCAGGAGGTCTTGCTCTGGCCCCATCTCCCCAGCCAGGGTGTGCCGAGCCATGGCTTCACTCACTTAAGGTCCCCCTGGCCTTGATTTCTTCCAGACAGGGCTGGAGCACACAGATCGCCTGGCTTTAATTCACTAGATAGGGAGTGAGGCAGAAGGGCCACTTGGCCACCATGTTCTGTCTACGTGTCTGTCCCAAGGGGAAGGTTCCACAGCCTTTTGGTTCCCTCTGCATGCTGTTGCTATTGTCAACCATGTTTTTCTATCTTGGTGCCCTGAGGTAGTTAATGTGTCTGTTTGTGCCTGTGAGAGTGCATGTGAGTGTGTAAGTGTGTGTATATGACTTTGAGTTTGAAACCACATTTGTTTGTTTGTGCCTGTATATGTGCATGTGTGTGTGTGTGTGTGTGTGTGTGTGTGTGTGTGTGTGTGGCTTTGCACGTTCTGTTTAATTTGACACTTGGCCTGACACTTCTAAACAGAGAGTTGATGACACACATTAAGGGCCCATCTCACTGTGTGTGTGTGTGTATGTGTGTGCGTGTGTGTGTGTATACATCCATTGGTCCGTGTTCTGTGTGTGTGTGCGTGTGTATGTATGTGTGTGCATCTGTCGGTCCGTGTGTGTGTGTGTGTGTGTGTGTGTGTGTGTGTGTGAGAACGCGCGCGTCGTTGCTAGTTTGTCTGTGTATTGTTGGATGGGCTAATTGCAGTGGAGAATGCTCTAATTAACACAAAGCAGGGTCTCCTGGGTACTCACGGGCACCAAGAGTGTGTCACGCGTTTACATCTCCCCAACCTGTGTGATTCATGGACCTAATCAAGGCCTTTTAAGCTCTGCCATGCTTATGCTTGTTGTGTATCTGGGGAGAGACACACTTCGAGGAAAAGAGACTTTTGAGGACTTCGGCTAACAAATCTGACTAACGAGTCAACAAATACTTAAAGAGAGCCTTTAAATGTTTTTAAAAACATCTCAGATGTAAATGGAAAATAATGAAATGCTATAGCTGAGGGGTTTTGTAATCTATTCATTTAGCTATAGCTCTACTGAAGGTAAAACAAAATGGCTGCCTCTTGTTGTTTGTAGATTTATAGTTTGTGTATACAACAGGGTGGTAGACCAAGGTGCCACGAGGAAGACAAGACACCCTAACTTCTCCCTCTCTCTCTCCTTCCACCTCCACTCACTCCCTCACTGTGCCTTCCTCACTCGTCTTCACCCTCTCTTTAAAAATAACTTTCTCTCTCTTTTTTATAGGTCTTGCCAATTTGGACAAGACCCAGTCGGAGACAGATTACACCAAATCACATATCAACCGTAATCAATCAAGCCCCTGGAAGACATCACTCTCACAATGAATAATTACCACAATCCAGTTAAGCGCTGCCAGTGCCAAATGTTTGCCACCGCTGTTTCTTAACGACAGCTTGGGCCCAGGGTTTAACTTTGAGGGGAAAACATCCCAAAGTTTTCAGGGTGTGTTCGCATCTATGTACTTCTGAAGGAGGTGGAGGTATGGAGTGATGAAGGGAACAGAAAGAGAGGATGACAAAAAAGAGAGATAAAAGAACGACGAAGAGACTGACAGGACAGGAGGATGTGAGGAATGCTGTGGTCGCCACGGTGATGTCCCAGAAGAATATTTATGAGTGGTGTCGGGCGGCCATTTTGTGATCTCATTCCAGAGGTTTTGACTAGATTCGGATGGACAGAGTGTTAAAGTCATTACCAACCTAAATAGGAGTCTGTCTGGTCCAGCACTAGATTGTCTGGCAGGGCTGCTCAGATGGTTTCCCCTCCACTCTCCTGCTACACTGCTGTCTCAAAGGACTTGGAGGATACAGTGAGCTCTCGTTGGTGGACATTAAAGAATGAGCGAGGACACACACACACTCACAGACACACACACAAAGTGAGTTAAAGAAATGGACTAAAGGAGAGAAAATAAGTGGAAAAACAGAGAAAGAGAAAGAGCGAAAGACAGAGAAGTAACATAGACAAAATAACAGAAAAGAGAGAGGGAGAGTGAAAGGAGATAACTGTGATGAATGAACACGTCTCGTCATTGGCCAGAGCCTTGTTATCAGTGGTAGGAGAGAAGGCTCCAACTAGTCAGTCTGTGTGTGTGTGTGTGTGTGTGTGTGTGTGTCTGCATGCGCATCAGAGGACGGGGGTCTTTTATCTAACGGGGCTGAGTGATGGAGACCTCAAGGCAGATTGGAGTACAGCAGAGAGGGAGAGGGTGAGAGAAAGAGAGAGGGAGAACGAGAGAGAAATACTGTGGGTGTGAGAGAGAGAGAGAGACAGGGTGGTAGAGAGAGAGAGAGGGGGGGGGTGGTAGAGAAAGAGAGGGAGGGAGAGGGAGAACAAGAGAGAAATATTGTGGGTGTGAGAGAGAAAGAGAGAGAGAGAGAGAGAGAGAGAGAGAGAGAGAGAGAGAGAGAGAGAGAGAGGGAGGTTGGTAGAGAGAGAGAGAGAGAAAAGTAGGGGGGAGAGAGAGAGAGAGACATGGGGGTAGAGAGAGAGATGGAGAGAGAGGGAGAATGAGAGAGAAATACTGTGGGTGTGAGAGAGAGAGAGAGAGAGTGGTAGAGGGAGAGAGAGAGAGAGAGAGAGAGAGAGAGAGAAAGAGAGAGAGAGAGACATGGTGGTAGAGAGAGAGAGAGAGAGAGAGAGAGAGAGAGAGAGAAAGAGAGAGTGCTTTCACTCTTCACAGGAGAGGGGAGCTATGTGGTGGTGAGAGAGAGGAAGAGGGCGGATAACAGAGGAGGGGAGAGACTGCAGGGCAGCTGTATTGAGTAGAACAGGAGTGTGTCATTTAAAAAGTGCCAGCATCAGCACTGGTCATTAGAGTGATGTGACAAAATGTCCAGTCAGGCACCAGACAGAGCCACCATGACAAATAGGACCGAAAAGAGACAGTGGATATGCAGTGTGTGGATTGACAGCCATGCTCAAACGCTGATGTGCAACTTCAATGTAATATACTAGATGACATTAATATACATACAATGGGGCACCAATTGTGCAAGTTCTCCCACTTAAAAAGATGAGAGAGGCCTGTAATTGTGTCATAGGTACACTTCAACTATGACAGACAAATGACAACAAATGGTATATTACAAAGTATTGAGATAAACTTTTGTTATTGACCAAATACTTATTTTCCACCATAATTTGCAAATAAATTCATTAAAAATCCTACAATGTAATTTTCTGGATTATTTTCCCTCATTTTGTCTGTCATAGTTGAAGTGTACCTATGATGAAAATTACAGGCCTCTCTCATCTTTTTAAGTGGGAGAACTTGCACAATTGGTGGCTGACTAAATACTTTTTTGGCCCCACTGTATCTGAATGGAATTGTAGCCAAATAGGATTTTCTGAATAAAAAGGAGAATTTTGAACAGTATTGAATTTCACAATCTTTAAGTCATTTGATGGAAACCTCTCATTCTATTAAAATAGTAGGTACTTCAAACTAAAATAACACTACTGTCCATAAAAACACAAGACATTGATTCATTTTACCACAAATAACTATGAAACTGTATGATTTTAGAGAAGCACAAAGTACTTTGAGAGTGGAAGGATTGAGAGAGACAGAGAGAGAGAGACTAGACATAACTAAAAAAATACTAAAGCCCTGAAATTCCTTAGCCAGCAAAAGCACCAGTGAAGGCTAAACAATCACTGAGTGAGAATGTAGGCATGGGGAAGAACACAGCCACAGCACACCCCCTAAATCTAACTGCAAGCACCAATCATAGACTCAGCCTGGGTCTAAGCACCAATCAGACGTTGTCCCAGTGTATAAAGCACCAATCACAATAGGTGTCTTCATCTGCAGGAGGAATAACCATTTTTGTCCACATCTAAAGAACCAATTACAACGTTTGCCTGTGTCGTAAGCACCAATCACAAACAGTGCATAGCCTTTAAAATATTTCAGTTCATAAATATTTAACATGTTTAACATGTCAGTTCAACATGTTACTGTGTCAAAGGTCAAATACTTTTGATGACTATCGATTGCAGACTAATGGAAGAAAGTGCTTTATACTAAAACAAATATTGATACGGCTCTTGACCCGATATGGAATTAAAAGACCCAAAAATGCTCACAGCTTTGTTCATCTCCGACCGTTCAGCCTAAATAGTTGTTACGTGAAATAGCAGTCTTTGTTTGCCTGAAAGAGAATCAGAGTTTAGAGTTCTACCTTTCCCACAGATCTGTTATTGTACCTAATGCCAAAGAATGGTTTGCCGGGGACATTGTGGTCCTTTTAGAAGCTCCCAGGACTCACAAACAGAACGAGAGAAAGAGGGAGCAAACCAAGGTCACGGCGACGCGGGCCAGGCACGGGCCCAAACCACGTGGGCGTTATCCTCGGACAGCACAATCTGGGGTCCTTCTGCCGACATACAGACCACTACTACGACTCATGGGAGGGGAATGTGTGACCCAGTCAGAGGCCAAGTTTAGAGGAGTCTTGTCTTTGTGAGTTGAGATGAACTGTTTAAAGTGTTGTGTGCTACGATGTGTGTGTGTACCATGTGTGAACCACATCTCAACTCTGGCTGTCATCACTTGACACTTCTTTGTGTTGGGAAACCACACCCACTATAACACTCTTCCCAGTCTTCTTCCATGTAAACAGAGAAGACATTAAGGAAAGCCTAAACTCTTTCAGCACAGGTTGCCAATGTAGTTAGAGCTTGTTTAGGTCATTTGGTGATTATGTGGAGAGAACTGCTGATGACTGTTTGGGATGATATTGTAATGGGATCTCTAATAGCAGTATCAACTAGTCCAATCCCATCCATTCACTGGCAGAGAGGAGGGGCTGGATCAATCTGACAGGTTTTGACACACACACACACGAACTGCATGATATTGGGACCTCCCAAAAACGTATGCTAATTGCCTTCACTCCCCCATGCTAACTAGTGCCTGAAGGGGGTACAGTACTGGAACTAGCCATGGCCTTGCAATTTACCTTGCACACACACACACACACACACACACACACACACACACACACACACACACACACACACACACACACACACACACACACACACACACACACACACACACACACACACACACACACACACACACACACACACACACACACACACACACACACACACAGCCTAATTAGCACTGGAATTTTCAGGGCTTAAATTCTAAACGTGTGATCGGAATTCAAATATGACTGGGGTATTATTTGTTCCAAATAAAAAAGGGGTTCACCTTGCCCCACTGTTGGGGCTCATACAAAAGTAATTTAGCTGTGAAGCGAGGGAGGGAGAGAGTTACATTCCGCTTGGCCCAGAGAGTGAGGCACTGTGGGTGTCTGTGGGCCCTTACTGCCAGTAATTGCTTCCATACAGGACCCAACCGGGACCGCCATGGACACATACACACACAACACACACTCATACATACACGCACAAACCCCACACTTATATACACACACACTCACTCACGCACGCACGCACAAAACCCACACACACATACTTACTCACAGACTCACACTAAAACTCCTGCTACACACACACACACACACACACACACACACACACACACACACACACACACACACACACACACACACACACACACACACACACACACACACACACACACACACACACACACACACACACACACACGAGCTGTAGCATGCAGGAATGTGTGTATCCGTGTGAGTGTATGTCCTGTACCCATAGACCCCGGTCCTGAACACATGGGACCCTGTTCCATTCACATGTCTTGAGAACAAAGAGTTAGCCACTCTAGCATGGCTGCCTTCTTGTGTTGCTGTTTCTATCATACTATGACATCCTGTCCAAACCCACAGAAGCTGATGACCAAATGAAACCATGCAGCATGGTTGGTAGACAGAGACAGAGATAGCATGGGGCTAAGCTGTAACAGCATCAGATACGTCACCTTTTCCTTGACCTGTAAGATAAACCTTTCCTTAGAGGTCACAGCTGCATTGGCCCATTACATTAAGTATATAATAACGTGGACAGGATATAGTGGGATACTGTACACACTGAGTGGACAAAACATTAGAACACCTGCTCTTTCCATGACATAGACTGACCAGGTGAGTCCAGGTGAAAGATATGATCGCTTATTGATGTCACTTGTTAAATCCACTTGTTAAATCTTGTAGAGTCCATGACCTGACGAATTGAAGCTGTTCTGAGGGCAAAGGGGGCGTTAGGATGGTATCCTTAATGTTTTGTACACTCAGTGTATAAGGACAGTGGTCTTAGTAATGCTACTCCAGCAGGTGCTGAAGGGCTGTCCCATCCAGACATAAGGAGAAGGGGTTTTGGGGCTGTGCTGTGCCCAGAGGAAGAGAGAGTCACATGGACGAGACCAGCAGGAACACACAGGGCTGTTCCATCACACTACCACTGATCCAACCTCACACACACAGGGCTGTTCCATCACACTACCACTGATCCAACCTCACACACACAGGGCTGTTCCATCACACTACCACTGATCCAACCTCACACACACAGGGCTGCCCCACTCCCCAACCTCACACACACAGGGCTGTCTCATCACACACACTACCACTGATCCAACCTCACACTCACAGGGCTGTTCCATCACACTACCACTGATCCAACCTCACACTCACAGGGCTGTTCCATCACACTACCACTGATCCAACCTCACACACACAGGGCTGTTCCATCACACTACCACTGATCCACTGATCCAACCAACCTCACACACACAGGGCTGTCCCATCCACACTACCACTGATCCAACCACTGATCCAACCTCACACACACAGGGCTGTCCCATCACACTACCACTGATCCAACCTCACACACACAGGGCTGTTCCATCCCACTCCCACTGATCCAACCTCACACACACAGGGCTGTCCCATCACACTACCACTGATCCAACCTCACACACACAGGGCTGTTCCATCACACTACCACTGATCCAACCTCACACACACAGGGCTGTCCCATCACACTACCACTGATCCAACCTCACACACACAGGGCTGTTCCATCACATCCAACCTACCACTGATCCAACCTCACACACACAGGGCTGTCCCATCACACTACCACTGATCCAACCTCACACACACAGGGCTGTCCCATCCACTACCACTGGTCCAACCTCACACTCACAGGGCTGTTCCATCACACTACCACTGATCCAACCTCACACGCACAGGGCTGTTCCATCACACTACCACTGATCCAACCTCACACTCACAGGGCTGTTCCATCACACTACCACTGATCCAACCTCACACTCACAGGGCTGTCCCATCACACTACCACTGATCCAACCTCACACTCACAGGGCTGTCCCATCACACTACCACTGATCCAACCTCACACTCACAGGGCTGTCCCATCACACTACCACTGATCCAACCTCACACTCACAGGGCTGTTCCATCACACTACCACTGATCCAACCTCACACACACAGGGCTGTTCCATCCCGCTCCCACTGATCCAACCTCACACACACAGGGCTGTCCCATCACACTACCACTGATCCAACCTCACACACACAGGGCTGTTCCATCACACTACCACTGATCCAACCTCACACTCACATCACACTACCACTGATCAACCTCACACACACAGGGCTGTCCCATCACACTACCACTGATCCAACCTCACACGCACAGGGCTGTTCCATCACACTACCACTGATCCAACCTCACACACACAGGGCTGTCCCATCACACTACCACTGATCCAACCTCACACACACACGGCTGTCCCATCACACTACCACTGATCCAACCTCACACACAGGGCTGTCCCATCACACTACCACTGATCCAACCTCACACACACAGGGCTGTCCCATCACACTACCACTGATCCAACCTCACACACACAGGGCTGTCCCATCACACTACCACTGATCCAACCTCACACACACAGGGCTGTTCCATCCCACTCCCACTGATCCAACCTCACACACACAGGGCTGTTCCATCCCACTCCCACTGATCCAACCTCACACACACAGGGCTGTTCCATCCCACTCCCACTGATCCAACCTCACACACACAGGGCTGTTCCATCACACTACCACTGATCCAACCTCACACACATGGGGCTGTTCCATCCCACTCCCACTGATCCAACCTCACACACACAGGGCTGTCTCATCACACTACCACTGATCCAACCTCACACACACAGGGCTGTTCCATCACACTACCACTGATCCAACCTCACACACACAGGGCTGTCCCATCACACTAACACTGATCCAACCTCACACACACAGGGCTGTTCCATCCCACTCCCACTGATCCAACCTCACACACACAGGGCTGTCTCATCACACTACCACTGATCCAACCTCACACACACAGGGCTGTTCCATCACACTACCACTGATCCAACCTCACACACACAGGGCTGTCCCATCACACTACCACTGATCCAACCTCACACACACAGGGCTGTTCCATCCCACTCCCACTGATCCAACCTCACACATACATGGCTGTTCCATCCCACTCCCACTGATCCAACCTCACACACACACGGCTGTCCCATCACACTACCACTGATCCAACCTCACACACACAGGGCTGTCCCATCCCACTACCACTGGTCCAACCTCACACTCACAGGGCTGTTCCATCACACTACCACTGATCCAACCTCACACGCACAGGGCTGTTCCATCACACTACCACTGATCCAACCTCACACTCACAGGGCTGTTCCATCACACTACCACTGATCCAACCTCACACTCACAGGGCTGTCCCATCACACTACCACTGATCCAACCTCACACTCACAGGGCTGTCCCATCACACTACCACTGATCCAACCTCACACTCACAGGGCTGTCCCATCACACTACCACTGATCCAACCTCACACTCACAGGGCTGTTCCATCACACAACCACTGATCCAACCTCACACGCACAGGGCTGTTCCATCACACTACCACTGATCCAACCTCACACTCACAGGGCTGTCCCATCACACTACCACTGATCCAACCTCACACACACAGGGCTGTTCCATCACACTACCACTGATCCAACCTCACACTCACAGGGCTGTCCCATCACACTACCACTGATCCAACCTCACACACACAGGGCTGTCCCATCACACTACCACTGATCCAACCTCACACTCACAGGGCTGTCCCATCACACTACCACTGATCCAACCTCACACACACAGGGCTGTCCCATCACACTACCACTGATCCAACCTCACACACACACGGCTGTCCCATCACACTACCACTGATCCAACCTCACACACACAGGGCTGTCCCATCACACTACCACTGATCCAACCTCACACACACAGGGCTGTCCCATCACACTACCACTGATCCAACCTCACACACACAGGGTGACACACCGGTCAGTAATCAGGGCTCTATATGTGAACAGTAGATGTTTGGTCAGCACACCAGTCCCTTTGGTGGAGAGACACACAGGGCTGTCCCATCACACTACCACTGATCCAACCTCACACACACAGGGTGACACACCGGTCAGTAATCAGGGCTCTATATGTGAACTGTAGATGTTTGGTCAGCACACCAGTCCCTTTGGTGGAGAGACACACAGGGCTGTCCCATCACACTACCACTGATCCAACCTCACACACACAGGGTGACACACCGGTCAGTAATCAGGGCTCTATATGTGAACAGTAGATGTTTGGTCAACACACCAGTCCCTTTGGTGGAGAGACACACAGGGCTGTCCCATCACACTACCACTGATCCAACCTCACACACACAGGGTGACACACCAGTCAGTAATCAGGGCTCTATATGTGAACAGTAGATGTTTGGTCAGCACACCAGTCCCTTTGGTGGAGAGACACACAGGGGCAAAGCCTGATTAACAGGATAAGGTCTCAGGGAGGGTCAACACACCACACTCTATGTGTGGCCATGGAGATACATGTAAAAGCAGGGCTCATTTAACATTAGTGGGCGGCTGTATTCAGCTCTTTAACACGAGCTGCTGGAGACGACTGACCGTCTCTCTCTCTTTCTCATTCTAGTTTCCTCTGTTTTTTTTGTTCATTCTTTCCAATGTGTCAAGTAATTCTCTTTTTGTTGTTTTCTCATGATTTGGTTGGGTCTAATTATGCTGCTGTTCTGAGGCCCCAGGACCAGCCTGCTTAGGGGGACTCTTCTCCAGGTTCATCTCTCTGTAGGTGATGGCTTTGTTATGGAAGGTTTGGGAATCGCTTCCTTTTAGGTGGTTGTAGAATGTCTCTTCTCCGGATTGGATAATTAACGGGTATCGGCCTCATTCTGCTCTTCATACATTATTTGGTGTTTTACGTTGTACACAGAGGATATTTCTGCAGAATTCTGCACGCAGAGCCTCAATTTGGTGTTTGTCCAATTTTGTGAATTCTTGGATGGTGAGCGGACCCCAGACCTAACAACCATAAAGGGCAAGGGATTCTATAACTTGTCTCTCAGATCGTTCACAGATTTGTGGAAGTTACCTGTGGCGCTGATGTTTAACGGTGTGTAAATGGAATTTGTATTCGTGGTCCTGGCAACTGGACCTTTTTTGGAACACCATTATTTTTGTCTTGCTGAAATGTTATTTCAGGGCCCAGGTCTGACAGAATCTGTGCAGAAGATCTAGGTGCTGCTGTTGGCCCTCCTTCGTTGCGGACAGAAGCACCAGATCATCTGCAAACAGTAGACATTTGACTTCAGAATGTCGCAGGATGAGGCCGGGTGCTGCAGACTGATCTAGTGCTCTCGCCAATTCTTTGATATATATGTTGAAGAGGGTGGGGCTTAAGCTGCATCCCTGTCTCACCCAACGGCCCTGAGGAAAGAAATGTGTTTTTCCCAATTTTAATTGCATACTTGTGGATTTTATAATGTCGTATGTTTTTACCCCAACACCACTTTCCACCAATTTGTATCGCAGACCCTCATGCCAAATTGAGTCAAACGCTTTCTTGAAATCAACAAAGCGTGAGAAGTCTCTCTCTCTCTGTGAGAAAAGAGGTAACCAGTAGACGGGTGGGAGGTGTGTGTGGGAGACAAAGGAAAAGTCTGAAAGTAAATGTGACTCTCATTCATTTAACAGGAGCTCAACTCTGCCATTTATAACAGAGGAACTGCCATTTTACCAGGTGCAAAACTCCTGTCACCATCATATAGCCTTTTACTGGGAGCTTTGGAGCCAGCTGCATTAAACTGGGTTCTAGGGGAGATGAAGTGACTAAGAACATATAAAGGGTATATTAATGTGACTCTGTGGGCAGGGTGTGTGTGTTTTATGGGCGCTGAGAGGGGTTCAAAGTGCTAACGTGACTGGGACCACTTGAGAGGGAGGGCAAAGCACGGGAGGCTGAACAGGTGCAGAGAGGAGTTCACAACCACTAAAAGAGATGAAGTCACTGGCGGGTTTCCTACACACACACACACACGCACACACGCACACACGCACACGCACACGCACACGCACACACACACACACACACATACACACACACATACACTTCGTTCCCACCTGAGCAGTTATTTTAGATGACTGTGGGCCTGTGTGACTGAATCAGCTGGACTCACAAATCAAACTTCACATGGGGTTCGCCAGAGAGGTCTAGTGTATTGTACGGAGTGTGTAGGTGTATGTGCATGCAAGTGTGTGTGTGTGTGTGTGTGCACAAGAGATAAGTATGCATGTTGGTGTATGTAAGAGATGAGCGAGAGAGAGAGAGAAATACTTCACTGCCCACTTCTGCCCACTGCCAGTCTTCAGGGGGAGACCAAACACTTCCTTTCCCACCACGTCAGCCTTGACCTTCCCCACTAGTCCACACACACCTGTCCCTGCCTTCTATTCCAACAGGAACACCATGGCCACGGTGAAACAGGCCTGTATCTGTGTATCGAGTGGAGGACTGTTTCTGACTGCTGTCTCTCTGGGAGTCCCTGTACTGTGGATCTGTTCCAGACAAGGCATAGGGCTGCCTACAGGGCTAATGATGCTGGGACCACTGAGCCTGGAGAGGTGTCTCTTGTATCAGTTCACATCTCACACACACAGTCCTACAGCCCCCAACGCACCACTGACACACACACTCACCAAGAGCAGTGGGGACCAACAGGCCCCGTTGTTGACATTTACTCACTTTCTCTCAAATGATTGTCTCTTTACTTTTACTCTTTACTTTCTCTCTTTCCATCTCCCTCCTTCCCCCTCTCCCACATTCCATCTCTTTCTGTCTCCCTCCCTCCCTTCCTCCTTCCCCTCTCGTTCTCTCCTTCCCTCGTTCCCCCTCTCCCACCCTCCATCTCTTTCTGTCTCCCTCCCTCTCTCCCTCCCCGTCTTTCATTCTCTCCTTCCCTCGTTCCCCCTCTCCCACCCTCCATCTCTTTCTGTCTCCCTCCCTCTCTCCCTCCCCGTCTTTCATTCTCTCCTTCCCTCGTTCCCCCTCTCCCACCCTCCATCTCTTTCTGTCTCCCTCCCTCTCTCCCTCCCTGTCTTTCATTCTCTCCTTCCCTCGTTCCCCCTCTCCCACCCTCCATCTCTTTCTGTCTCCCTCCCTCTCTCCCTCCCCATCTTTCTCCCTCCCCTCTCTCATTCTCTCCTTCCCACCTTCCCCCTCCCACCCTCCATATCTTTCTGTCTCCCTCCCTCTCTCCCTCCCCGTCTTTCATTCTCTCCTTCCCTCGTTCCCCCTCTCCCACCCTCCATCTCTTTCTGTCTCCCTCCCTCTCTCCCTCCCCGTCTTTCATTCTCTCCTTCCCTCGTTCCTCCTCTCCCACCCTCCATCTCTTTCTGTCTCCCTCCCTCTCTCCCTCCCCGTCTTTCATTCTCTCCTTCCCTCGTTCCCCCTCTCCCACCCTCCATCTCTTTCTGACTCCCTCCCTCTCTCCCTCCCCGTCTTTCATTCTCTCCTTCCCTCGTTCCCCCTCTCCCACCCTCCATCTCTTTGTGCCTCCCTCCCTCTCTCCCTCCCTCCCCGTCTTTCATTCTCTCCTTCCCTCGTTCCTCCTCTCCCCACCCTCCATCTCCTTCTGTCTCCCTCCGTCTCTCCCTCCCAGTCTTTCTCCTTCCCCCTCTCTCTCCCTTCCCTCCTCCCTCTCAATTCCCCCCTCCCTCTCTCCCTCCCTCCCCCTCTCCATTTCCCCCTCTCTCGCTCCCTCCCTCCCCCCCTCCATTTCCTCCCCCTCTCGCTCGCTCGCTCCCTCCTCCCTTCCTCCTTCCCCCCTCAATTCCCCCCCTCTCTCGCTTACTTCCTCCTCTCCACCTCTCTGCTGACTCTGAGTCTATCTGAGAAGATCTGATCAAAGAGAGAGGCCAGTGTCTGATGCTTCTCTCCCAGGGGATGCCCTGACCAAAGGAGGGGACACATCAGGAGTGTGTGTGTGTGTGTGTGTGTGTGTGTGTGTGTGTGTGTGTGTGTGTGTGTGTGTGTGTGTGTGTGTGTGTGTGTGTGTGTGTGAGAGAAAGAGAGAGATTCAGCAATAAAGTCCCCCTTCAACACGAATGACTCTCTCCTGAATGCATGGGAGCACGGTGAACAACTGCGGTGTTATTTAGGCAACACAAATCACGTATCAAACATTCCGTGAGCACACCGGCGTTACATTAAATGGGGCCTATTTCCCTGTGAACCTTTGACTGAGGTGCCTGGTTGTGTTTTAATAAGTGGAAAACCTGTGTGCTAAGGACCGCCCACAGAGAGCACATACTGTAGCAGGACCACACCGGTTTTATGGACAATAACTTTCCTTTCCTGAACTATAGAGAAATGCAGCGGGCATCAAATGTCTGCTTTTTTCTGGTGTGTTTTTAGGCGATGCTTTTCGCTGGGCTTGATCCGTTGGCTAAATTAATGTTGATTACATTTTATGAAATCAAAGGTATTTAATGAAATCCGTTTGCGATAGCTTGAGCAATAATGACCAAATTGAAGAATTGATAGAATGTGTTGGTCAGAACCATA
>NC_088231.1:16683866-16701366 GCF_036934945.1 Oncorhynchus masou masou | reverse complement strand
TGTACTACAATGTTCCTGTGACTAGATGTCACATACAGTAGATATAGAGACATGCGCTGTCATGCTCCACTTACCTCCAATTCCCTTCATATGAAAAGCAACCAGAGAGATGTTCTCATACATGAAGGACATGCACAGACCCAGACACACCCTCTCCATGTGTATTGTCTGTGTATCTGAACTGACTTGGTACAACGCTAGCATTTCATTGCCCTGGGTGCTTCTCTCTCTAGCCTTGGGCCCTGCTGTTGGCACAATCCCACATCACAGACATAAATAAAAGGGGGAAAAAGGACATTTATTGAAAACAAATCAAAAACTGAAAGAAAGAAAGAAAGAAGAGGAAAATTCTAACACCTGGATATGTTTATTTTTTAACCATTCCATTGAGAAATCATTGAAAGAAAGAAAGAAGGAAAGAGAAAGAAGTGGGGATGGTGTGTTCAAATGAAAAAGAAAGAAAGAAATGGCTTTCTTCTTGCCAATAAAGGCCAGATTTGGAGAAAGAGTGATCATGGGCCTCTTGGCTGATCTCTGATCATTCTTCTCCTTGAAAGCTGAAAGAAAAAAAGAGAAATCTTTTGTATCCAAAAGAAGAAAGATGAAAAAGAAAGAGTGCAGGTGAGAGAAAGATTTAGGTCAACATTATGTTCTAAATGAATCATGCTTTGATCATGTCTTGAGCTGGGCTGTTTATGACATGCAAGCTTTCAGTTTTTGATGTACACGTTAGTGACTGTTAGTCTATGGTTAGCTTCATGATTGTGTAACAGTTGTTGTTGATTCTTCAGTAGAACCCATCACCTACCTGTAGGGCAGGATGTTCAAATGAATCATGAAGAAACAACAATAATGTCTTGAGCTGGGCGTTTATGACATGCAAGCTTTCAAAGGACTCTTACCTTTGGGGGGCGGGGGAGGGAGAGCGCAGATGAGGCCGGCAGGGACGACGGGAAAACATGGAAGACAAGAAACCAACAGAAAGTTAGAAGGAAGCTGTCTGTTCTCCTGCTGTCACAGAGGTCAGATGTCATATGGAACGTATGAAGGCGTGTTCACCTGTATACACATGGCCATTCTCATCTACCAAGAATATACACATGTAGGAGACCTTATGCTGAGAGAAATGTTATGTTCCCACCGGAACCAGTGTCACTCTCAAGTCATTCCCCCTCTCATTGACACACAATGTAGAGCCAATCAATGCACAGTTATGTATATTGTAAGTAAGTCCATGTTTAACTGGAGGGCGAGTAAGCAAAGGGTTAAACTCTTGAGTTGCATATTTAGTGAACAACGTGGTTCTAGATGAGCCACTGCTGGTGGCGGTAATGGGCAAATTACACAAGAGAGAAAGGACACACGCAATTAGAATCTGGCGGGAGGAGGGATGAAGAGATGGAGGGATGAAGAGATGGAGGGATGAAGAGATGGAGGGATGAAGAGATGGAGGAATGGAGAGATATAGGAGGCCCCACCGGACAAAAAGTGATTTAGTTGAAAGCTGCCTATTTTTTGTGCAACTGGGTAAATGCTTCTCGCTGCTGTCTGGAAGCGATGGCCCGCGCTCCACTGCTCGCCTTGTGACAGCCTTCCAGATGTCAATCAAATTACCGCCTATTTACTGCTGATTTGCTGGTGTCATTTGCAATATCCCCCCTCTGCCTCTGACGGAAGAGAGAGAGGGGGAGAGAGAGAAGGAGAGTGAGAGAGAAAGATAGAGATGAAGAGAGCGAGAGCGTCCCTAGCTCTCCCTAGCACTTTAGCTGGCGACTGTTTGCTCTCCATGAGATGTCATGTGACCGTTTACCACCGTTCTGATGGGAGGAAGAGAAGGAGAGTGGCAGAGAGGAGGAGATGAGGCCGGGGCTCACTAGCACATGCAAATAGGGCCCGGTCGCCAGGGGAGAGGCTGCCGCTGGCTTTAATGGAGTTGGGGCAAACTCATTTTACAGCAGCCAGGCACAGAAGAGGAGGATAATAACATCACACTGGAGTGTGTGTGTGTGTGTGTGTGTGTGTGTGTGTGTGTGTGTGTGTGTGTGTGTGTGTGTGTGTGTGTGTGTGTGTGTGTGTGTGTGAGTGAGAGAGAGACATATGGGTAAACCCACAGCTAAATTGAGCACCTCACAATGTGATTCATGTGCTACTGAACACTATCTGAGAATAATACAATTTATAAAGTGAGGAAACATATTTATGGGCGTTATTCAATCAAATAATGATGACCAGGTGTGATGACATAAATGACCTGACAAATTGGACCCAAAAGGGCCCAAAATCTCCCTTTAAAATAAATGATGTGTGAGATTAAATAATGAAGACAATGGACTGACTGAAAGAAGCTAATCAGGGTTATTCTGAGGTATATACATTTAATACAAATGGTATTTGATAAAAGAGCAGGTCAGATACTAACCACTGCATGTAGTTGAACATTTAAATGACCACCTAAACCAAAACATTGATGTCTTCATTTTGCAGTACTCCTCTCCTCTCAGCGGGCATGCTAGCATGGCTATTTAAGCATCCTGAAACATTGCTTACAGACATTACACTGTCATAAGAGAGATAGGGAGGGAGGTAGAGAGAAGGAGTGAAGAGGAGGTAGAGAGAAGGAGTGAAGAGGAGGTAGAGAAAGCGTGTCCTGATTGATGCGGAGAGATTCAGTTTCCAACGTGGAGACATTTCAGAGAGAAGGAGCTCCGAGTGGTAGAGAGGGGAGGAAGAGGAGGAGAGAGAGGAGTGAAGAGGAGGTAGAGAAAGCGTGTCCTGATTGATGATTCAATTTCCAACGAGACATTTCAGAGCCCGCGGGCTCCGAGTCTTCACAGGGGGAGAGAGGAGGGGGGAGAGAGAGACAGAGACAGAGAGAGAGAGACAGAGAGAGAGAGAGAGAGAGAGAGAGAGAGAGAGAGAGAGAGAGAGACTGAGACAGAGAGAGACAGAAAGAGAGAGACAGAGACAGAAAGAGAGAGAGAGAGAGAAAGAGAGAGACAGAGAGAGAGAGAGAGAGAGAGAGAGAGAGAGACAGAGAGACAGAGAGAGAGAGAGAGAGAGAGAGAGACAGAGACAGAAAGAGAGAGAGAGAGAGAGACAGAAAGAGAGAGAGAAGAGAGAGAGAAAGAGAGAGAGAGAGAGAGAGAGAGAGAGAGAGAGAGAGAGAGAGAGAGAGAGAGAGAGAGAGAGAGAGAGAGAGAGAGAGAGAGAGAGAGAGAGAGACAGAGAGAGAGACAGAGAGAGAGAGAGAGAGAGAGAGAGAGGGAGGAGGAGAGAGAGAGAAAGTGGGGGGAGGAAAAAAAAGAAACAGCTGTGCTCCAGTTTGAGATGTGCCTTTCAACATTAAAGGGTGCTGATGTTAAACTTACTGTAAATCTCCCCTAAAAGACCCACTTAATTGGCTTGAAAGAAGAGAGAGGAGAAGGGGAGAAGGGAAAAAACAATGCTGCCTTCAAACATTTGCTGGGTGCTTTTACATTCCCCTCCCTCCCTGTCGTTCTCTCCCTCTATCTTTTCAAAAGGTGACTTCAGAGGATTGTGTTCTATTCTGCGAGTGATAAGGGATACGGAAGGGCGGATCAGGGTGTCTGTCTGAGAGGACTAAGTGAGAGACGGGAAGTAAGTAAGGAACTCAAACTGTTATGATCGTTTGATAGTTGATGCTGTGGCTGTCACTTCCTGTTACTATGTTACTGTTCCATTACAGCTTCATAAAGGCTTTTTTTAGGCTTTAGTTCCAACCAAAGTATTGGCGGATGAATTTGGAAAGTGAAATATATCAAACATTTTGTTTTAGAAAACTAGGTATCTGAATAGTCTTCTGCCCTGGGGGTCAATGAATCATACAATGATCAGAGATACAAAACCATCTACTCTGACACATAACAATAACAGCTGCATTGACTGATGCATTTAACACACACCCCATCCCCCAAAAAAAGAGGGTTAAAAACTGACCTAACTGTCATTAACATAACATGGCTATTGGCTGATGGGTGGAGGTGAGCGGTGTCAGTCATCCCAACTCTCTCCCACCCTCCCTCTCTGATGGTGTGTCTGCCCTGGGGGGGTGGATGGTTGGGGCTGGGGCCGGGCCAGTCACTGCTCCGTCACCACGCCTCACAGCCCTTAATGCCATTCCTGTCACGACAAGACTGGGAGCAGAGAACACAGCAGAGTAGAGAGGAGCAAACCTACAGGCACCACACCTCACCCCACTACTGACTGACTGACTGAGGCTAACTAACGACTACTGCTGAGGTACTGATATAGAACACATAATAATGACAAAACAACTTCTCACACAAAAACCTATAGGACTAGGCTAACTCTAGGACTAGGCTAACTCTAGGACTAGGCTAACTCTAGGACTAGACTAACTATAGGACTAGACTAACTCTAGGACTAGGCTAACTATAGGACTAGGCTAACTCTAGGACTAGACTAACTACAGGACTGACAAACATACAGGTACATACACACTACAGAGGAAAAACAGAGAAAGGGAGAGGGAGAAAAAGAGAGAGAGTCTCTATTCTGGAAAATTATCTAAGCTGATTTCAGCCCAATCTGTCTGTCTCTGGAGGGGAGGGGGAGTGTGCGGGGTGATATTGTCAATCAGCACACACACACACACACACACACACACACACACACACACATAACCCCTGAACACACGTTTCCTCCGAAAATGACGTCATGCACGGCCAACGAGCTCCCCATCCCCAATTTCCTAAATGCGTTATTAGGAAGGCATGAATTACCAAGCCATGTGCTTTTGGTTTGCCTGTTTGATTGTTTGGCCTTGCTACACGGCGATGGTGGTATCAAGTCAACCACTCTGTTACTGGTAGCAGAGCAGAGGCTAGGACAGGGCAGTGTGTGTGTGTGTGTCATGCGTGTGTGTGTCATGCGTGTTTGTGTGTGTGTAAAAGTCTGTCCTTGCATTCATAAATCTGTGTGTGTTTGCGTGCGTGTGTGTGTGTGCAATAGAGAGAACAAAAGAGAGAAATGAAGACAGGAAAGAAGAGGGAGGGAGGGAGGGAGGGAGGGAGGGAGGGAGGGAGGGAGGGAGGGAGGGAGGGAGGGAGGGAGGGAGGGAGGGAGGGAGGGAGGGGGGAAGGAGAAAGTTAATGTCAGGATGTGCCCCATAATGAACACAGCTCTAGTGGGAGCTTCCCCTGGCAGTTAGAGGCTAGAGGAGGCTGATTGGGGATAATTGGCTAGCCTTCACTAGCGGTTAGCATCCAGGCATGGAGAACTGAGGGGGCAAGGGCAGGCAGGGGGAGAGGGGAGGGGGATGAGGTGAGGGAGAGATGCCCCTCCTGGTCATGGGACCAGATCAGACATCAGACAAATCCTTAACCTCAACCTGCCTCTATTCTGGTGTTAAAGACAAAACTAGTTCCTGTCTCCCAATGTCTCAACAACCGTCTCTTTTTAACTAAATACATTTCCAATACATTTGAGTGATTTAGCTAGCACACTTATTCAGAGTCAGTGCATTGAACTGTGGTAGATAAAACAACCACTAATCACAGCCATTACAAAGTGAAACCTTCTTCAGAAGAGTAGCAGCCTTGTACTATTCCTATCAAACAACAGTACTTGAAGTACGCTTCAAAGTCGAATGCAGAGTTGAAGGACAACCATAGAGTTAGATAGAGGACTCTAGATGGATATAGTCTCAGTTAACCCAGAACTGAAGTCACATGTAATTGGTCAGCTGCTCGATTAAGTTCTGTGTCCATACGTGTTAAGAGAAGAGAGGTTAAAACAAGGACCAGAACCAGAATGAGGAGCGGAACCAGAACGAGGATCGGAACCGGAATGAGGAGCAGAACCAGAACTAGGAGAGGAACCAGAACCAGAACGAGGAGCAGAAACAGAACGAGGAGCAGAACCAGAACGAGGAGTGGAACCGAAACCAGAACGAGGAGCGGAACCAGAACGAGGAAAGGAACCAGAACAAAGAGAAGAACCAGAACGAAGAGTGGAACCAGAACGAAGAGCTCTAACCTCTCTCTTTGCAAGTTACAGGCAAGTCAATGGGCCAAATGTCCCCTCCCCTTCCAAAATGTGAAAGATGCTAACACCTGTGTAATAGTGATTTGTCGAAATAACCATTGAGGAAAAACCCAACACTGGAATTAATGCTGCTTGTTATCTCACGCATGCCATTGTATCATGACAGATCAACAGTACCATTTATGTTTACGTAGATGGATATAACCGTTTTAGCATGGACATAGTCATACAAAGATGAGTCCTCTATCTAACTCTATGGGGACAACATGGCTGTGGGACAGCTCCAGTCTGCTGTGTAAATACAGTGGTGTTTCCTCTGCCTGGTACCTGCTGAGACAATAACACTGGCTAATTGGGACACAATGGAGGAGCTATGAACTGCTTGTTTAACCTATTGAGCTGTACTGTTACAGTACTAAGCTCAGTGCACTGGTCTTTTATACACTTTCACTCACTCACACACACACACTCACACACACACACACACACACACACACACACACACACACACACACACACACACACACTCTCTCTCCTTTCCCAATCTGATTCAGGTATTAATCAGTATGTACTTAAGACATAACACTGTGCCATGTATTACATAAATTGATTAGTGTAGAAGTCATTCTCACTCGTTCCTGCATAGCAGAGGAAAAGGGTTCAGAGATGTGCAAACTTGCATTTCTCTGATGGGGCCTTTTATTCTACCATTCATCACCAACTTAAAAGCAGAGCTGGAATATATAAGAGGAGAGGAGAGGAGAGGAGAGGAGAGGAGAGGAGAGGAGAGGAGAGGAGAGGAGAGGAGAGGAGAGGAGAGGAGAGGAGAGGAGAGGAGAGGACGGCTTCATATGCAAGCTAGAGCTCATAAAACAGAGCACACACTACAACAGCAGGGCACGCACACACACCAACGCACACACACACCCACGCACACACACACCCACACACACCCATGCACACACACACCCACGCACGCACACACCCACGCACACACACACCCACCCACCCACGCACACACACCCCACGCAACACACACACCCACGCACACACACACCCACGCACGCACACACACACCCACGCACTCACACACGCACTCATGCACACACAAACACACACGCACTCACGCACGCACACACGCACTCACGCACACACGCCCACACACGCACTCACGCCCACACACGCACTCACGCACACACGCATGCACTCATGTGCACACATGCCCACACACACACACGAACACACGTGCGGCAGGTAGCCCAGTGGTTTGAGCGTTGGGCCAGTAACCAAAATGTTGCTAGTTGGAATCCAGAGCCGTCAAGATGAAAAATCTGTCGATGTGCCCTTGAGCAAAGCACTTAACCCTAATTGCTTCATGGTCACCGTAGATAATTAGCCGTGACCCCAATCTCCGGTGTGTCTCAGGGAGAGCTGGATATGAAGAAAAAAAAATGTCCAATTCGCCTAATGCGTATTAATACACACTTGTCATGTGTGAAACAGGACAAATATAAGCAGCCACACACTTACAGGAGAGATAACATCAGATACACCCAACACTGAAAGACCTCTCAGTTTGCAAATCCTTCAGAACGTGACTCTGGCCAGGCTGTACAGGAGACCCTACCAGTATGGTCCTACACTCAAAACAATGTTTCTCCTCAGAAATTAGTAGTAGAAACACATTACAAAGTAAAGCTTTCAAAGCAGCCCATTGGTTATTCTTGAATGTTGTTCTCCTCTTTCAGGCCTGATTGGCAGGACAGTCACAGAGGTAAAGGCCTGATTGGCAGGACAGTCACAGAGGTAAAGGCCTGATTGGCCATACAGTCACAGAGGTAAAGGCCTGATTGGCCAGACAGTCACAGAGGTAAAGGCCTGATTGGCAGGACAGTCACAGAGGTAAAGGCCTGATTGGCAGGACAGTCACAGAGGTAAAGGCCTGATTGGCCATACAGTCACAGAGGTAAAGGCCTGATTGGCCAGACAGTCACAGAGGTAAAGGCCTGATTGGCAGGACAGTCACAGAGGTAAAGGCCTGATTGGCAGGACAGTCACAGAGGTAAAGGCCTGATTGGCCAGGTCACAGTCACAGAGGTAAAGGCCTGATTGGCAGGACAGTCACAGAGGTAAAGGCCTGATTGGCAGTCACAGACAGTCACAGAGGTGATTGGCCAGACAGTCACAGAGGTAAAGGCCTGATTGGCAGGACAGTCACAGAGGTAAAGGCCATTGGCAGACAGTCTGGCCTGATTGGCAACAACAGAGAGACAGAAACAACAGAGAGAGAGAGAGCACAACGGTGTAGCTGCAATCAGGAGGGTTCACGAGGGGCTTCCTCCTCTGTCTCCGCTCCCTGTACACTCAGCCCAACCCAGCCCCAGTCCAGCCCTGGCCCCCTGTTGAAAAATACAGGTCAGCAGCTATGTGGCCCCCCCGGCCAGTCCTAGCCCCCAACCACCACCACACTCTAACAGGGGAGAGGGGGGAGAGGAGGGAGAGAGAGAGGGAGGGGGACACAGGAGTTGTTTTAAATGGCAGGAAATCCCTGAGATGTTTTCTGTAGTCCCAGCGACAATCTAGGGCCCCGCTGCGAGTGAGAGAATCACATTTTTTGACACACACACCCATCTCTTTTACCATGCGCACACACACACACTCTCTATCCAGGTTGTTCTGGAGAGGCGAGTGGACAAACGTGCCCTATTCGCTCACAAAGACACACACACATCGCAATCATTCCTGTCCGTTTTGTGTCAGTGGGTTTTGCAGGGGGAGTCTCTTGTGCAGGAATGCAGAGATGATAAGTATGGAGAGAGACACACAGCAGGCAGGACTTACAGCCAGAACACCCTCCTCCCTGCCTCTCTCACGCGCACCCTCTATCCCTCCTGCTTTAACCGTTTCTCTCTTCACATCCACCTCTCCCTTTCTGACTCGTTCTCTGTCCCTCCCTTTTAAGTGTTTCCCTCTATACTTACTCCCTTTCACTCCCTTTCTCTCCCTTCTTTCTCATTTTATCTGATCCCCTCTGTCTCTCTGGGTCATCTCTCTCTCCCTCTGTCCTCTCCCTCTCTCTCCCTGTTCTCTTTCTCTCTCTCTGTTCTCTCTCTCTCTGTTCTCTCTCTCTCTGTCCTTTCTCTCTCTCTCTGTCCTCTCCCTCTCTCTCTGTTCTCCCTCTCTCTCCCTGTTCTCTTTCTCTCTCTCTGTTCTCTCTCTCTGTACTCTCTCTCTCTCTGTTCTCTCGATCTCTCTCTGTTCTCTCTCTCTCTCTCTCTGCTCTCTCTCTCTCTCTGTTTCTCTCTCTGTTCCCTCCCTTCCTCAGTCCTGCTCCCACACAGCGACCGGGTCACAGTGACATCCTGGCTCAGTCCTACAGTCAGTATGTGCCTGTAGCCTTGTGCTCTCCCAGTACCGTGTCTGTGAGCTACACTGCTGAACACAACACCACCATACTCTGGACTCCACACCTATATTACACGTGATAGATATGAGATTCTAACTACCTCACTTCCTACCTCACCTCCTAGCTCACCTTTTAACATGAGGCCTACTTGATCCAGTAGCATCACAGGGAAGTATAATTTCTAACACAGAGAGCGAGGGAATGTCCAGTTGTGTGCCGTTAGCAGTCTATCAAGCTCTCAGACAATTACAAATGTTCATTTTAGCCCCTCGCCAGGAGAATAACACAGTTTGAAATCTGGACCAGAACCAGCCATTATTAAGAGAACTTCATCAAATTAATTTCAGGGCAACAAAATTAAAAAGTGTCAGTTTTCATGTCTCTAGTCATATTCCTCCTCTCTGAGGTGGATAGAGAAGTGCTGAATAGGATGTTAAGATCACGGTGCTCCAAAATGAGTCCCTGCAAGAAAGAGCAGGAAACCCTGGGGTTTCCACCACAGTCCTTCCTCCTCCTCCCCCTAATAGCACTCCAAATTACATTTCCTCGCTAATTATTACCATCATAAATATAACAGGCACTGCTTTTTTTCCCTGTTTCTTGTTATCCTTTCTTTGTGTGGTGATTCATGGCTGTGGAATTATGGATCCACTCTTACTGTGAACGCCTGACAATGTTTTAAGCGGCCCGCGTCGTATTCATTTATTTGTTTATCACTTTAGCTCTGTATGTCGTTTTCTGTGTTTTATTCTGTGGGGTTTTTCATTTGGGTCGGTGTTTGTACAAAGCAGTTGGCAGTGGCCTGGTATAAGATGACTCATGCACCAATAAAGTCTTATTGAACAATAGCAGATGGCTGCTTCCCCTCTCCTCTCGCAATTAAGACTGGCTTGCGTTCCAAATGGTACCCTGTTCCCTATATAGTGCACTGCTTTTGACCAGAGCCGGGCCCACAGTGGTCTAAAGTAGTGCACTACATAGGGAACAGGCATCCATTTGGGACGTGCCCTGGGGGATTGAAAAGGCGTGTGAAGAACCAACCTTCACCCCCTTTTCTTTGTCTGTTCTTCTGCTGGCTGGGTGCTGGGTTGTGGTATGATATCACCTGCTGTTTCAAGGTGTTCCAGTGGGTCATGGTGCTAAGATAGTTGCAGGCCTCAGCGCTGGTATGAGGGAATTGGTTCTGGGGCAGTTAGTTGGTACGGAGAGGGCAGTGAGCGTCTGCCAGCCACAGGGGGGGATGTGTTTAAACCTGGGACCCCGTTTAAAGGAACCTCTTTGGCAGAGCACAATGTTAAGAGGGAAATGTGCTCTGTAATACTACAGGCAGGCAGGTACAGCAGAGAGGACAGGGACAGACATGAGAGAGAGGAGTAGCTGGTGGCTGTGAGGGGGACATGTTGAAACCTGTCATCTGTCAAAGGATGCCCCTTTCTGTGTCTCACCACACCCAGTTGTGTCAGGGCAGGGTGTCGTCTGAGCCTGTATAGGGAGGAGAGGAAGGTAGGAGGGTGTCTGAGCTGAGTCACGCTCTTTAACCCACACCTCCAGGGCCATTTCTCTGACTCTCTGACTCTCTCTGGAACTCTCCCTCTCTCTGCATCTCTCCCTCCCTCTCTCTCTCTGTATCTCTTCTCTCTCTCAAATGCCAGCATTACACAATCATTTCCCTTCTTACTTCATTGAACCAAAAACAACTCTATATGGGAAGATGTGTAAACAATGTCATATAAACACCATATGAAGGGACTTCACTAGAGTGACTGAGAGTCTACACAGTAAAAGGCCCAGACCACTAGAGTGACTGAGAGTCTACACAGTAAAAGGCCCAGACCACTAGTGGCTGAGAGTCTATACAGTAAAAGGCCCAGACCACTAGTGACTGAGAGTCTACACAGTAAAAGGCCCAGACCACTAGAGTGACTGAGAGTCTACACAGTAAAAGGCCCAGACCACTAGAGTGACTGAGAGTCTACACAGTAAAAGGCCCAGACCACTAGAGTGGCTGAGAGTCTACACAGTAAAAGGCCCAGACCACTAGAGTGGTTGAGTCTACACAGTAAAAGGCCCAGACCACTAGAGTGGCTGAGAGTCTACACAGTAAAAGGCCCAGACCACTAGAGTGGTTGAGTCTACACAGTAAAAGGCCCAGACCACTAAAGTGGCTGAGTCTACACAGTAAAAGGCCCAGACCACTAGAGTGGTTGAGTCTACACAGTAAAAGGCCCAGACCTCTAGAGTGACTGAGAGTCTACACAGTAAAAGGCCCAGACCACTAGAGTGGCTGAGAGAGTCTACACAGTAAAAGGCCCAGACCACTAGAGTGACTGAGAGTCTACACAGTAAAAGGCCCAGACCACTAGAGTGGCTGAGAGTCTACACAGTAAAAGGCCCAGACCACTAGAGTGGTTGAGTCTACACAGTAAAAGGCCCAGACCACTAGAGTGGCTGAGAGTCTACACAGTAAAAGGCCCAGACCACTAGAGTGGCTGAGAGTCTACACAGTAAAAGGCCCAGACCACTAGTGGCTGAGAGTCTACACAGTAAAAGGCCCAGACCACTAGAGTGACTGAGAGTCACTAAAAGGCCCAGACCACTAGGTGACTGAGAGTCTACACAGTAAAAGGCCCAGACCACTAGTGGCTGAAGTCTACACAGTAAAAGGCCCAGACCACTAGAGTGGCTGAGAGTCTACACAGTAAAAGGCCCAGACCACTAGAGTGACTGAGAGTCTACACAGTAAAAGGCCCAGACCACTAGAGTGGCTGAGAGTCTACACAGTAAAAGGCCCAGACCACTAGAGTGACTGAGAGTCTACACAGTAAAAGGCCCAGACCACTAGAGTGGCTGAGAGTCTACACAGTAAAAGGCCCAGACCACTAGAGTGACTGAGTCTACACAGTAAAAGGCCCAGACCACTAGAGTGACTGAGAGTCTACACAGTAAAAGGCCCAGACCACTAGAGTGGCTGAGAGTCTACACAGTAAAAGGCCCAGACCACTAGAGTGACTGAGAGTCTACACAGTAAAAGGCCCAGACCACTAGAGTGACTGAGAGTCTACACAGTAAAAGGCCCAGACCACTAGAGTGACTGAGAGTCTACACAGTAAAAGGCCCAGACCACTAGAGTGACTGAGAGTCTACACAGTAAAAGGCCCAGACCACTAGAGTGACTGAGAGTCTACACAGTAAAAGGCCCAGACCACTAGAGTGACTGAGAGTCTACACAGTAAAAGGCCCAGACCACTAGAGTGACTGAGAGTCTACACAGTAAAAGGCCCAGACCACTAGAGTGACTGAGAGTCTACACAGTAAAAGGCCCAGACCACTAGAGTGGCTGAGAGTCTACACAGTAAAAGGCCCAGACCACTAGAGTGGTTGAGTCTACACAGTAAAAGGCCCAGACCACTAGAGTGGCTGAGTCTACACAGTCTACCACAGTAAACACAGGCCCAGACCACTAGAGTGGCTGAGTCTACACAGTAAAAGGCCCAGACCACTAGTGGCTGAGAGTCTACACAGTAAAAGGCCCAGACCACTAGAGTGGCTGAGTCTACACAGTAAAAGGCCCAGACCACTAGAGTGGCTGAGTCTACACAGTAAAGTAAAAGGCCCAGACCACTAGAGTGGTTGAGAGTCTACACAGTAAAAGGCCCAGACCACTAGAGTGGCTGAGAGTCTACACAGTAAAAGGCCCAGACCACTAGAGTGGCTGAGAGTCTACACAGTAAAAGGCCCAGACCACTAGAGTGGCTGAGTCTACACAGTAAAAGGCCCAGACCACTAGAGTGGTTGAGTCTACACAGTAAAAGTCCCAGACCACTAGAGTGGTTGAGTCTACACAGTAAAAGGCCCAGACCACTAGAGTGGTTGAGTCTACACAGTAAAAGGCCCAGACCTCTAGAGTGACTGAGAGTCTACACAGTAAAAGGCCCAGACCACTAGAGTGGCTGAGAGTCTAGAGTGGCCCAGACCACTGAGTGGCTGAGAGTCTACACAGTAAAAGGCCCAGACCACTAGAGTGACTGAGAGTCTACACAGTAAAAGGCCCAGACCACTAGAGTGACTGAGAGTCTACACAGTAAAAGGCCCAGACCACTAAAGTGACTGAGAGTCTACACAGTAAAAGGCCCAGACCACTAGAGTGACTGAGAGTCTACACAGTAAAAGGCCCAGACCACTAGAGTGACTGAGAGTCTACACAGTAAAAGGCCCAGACCACTAGAGTGACTGAGAGTCTACACAGTAAAAGGCCCAGACCACTAGAGTGACTGAGAGTCTACACAGTAAAAGGCCCAGACCACTAGAGTGACTGAGAGTCTACACAGTAAAAGGCCCAGACCACTAAAGTGACTGAGAGTCTACACAGTAAAAGGCCCAGACCACTAGAGTGACTGAGAGTCTACACAGTAAAAGGCCCAGACCACTAGAGTGACTGAGAGAGTCTACACAGTAAAAGGCCCAGGCCAACACATGCAGACCCTAAATTGACGTCCCCCCCACACACACACACACACACACACACCGTCTTTTTTAAGGGCTGTGGACAAAACAACAAGTGTGTAATAATGGTGCTGCAGGCTGGAGGGAGAAAACATCCTTTTAGCGCATCACGACTTAAGTGGCTGGAAGAGAATAGAAAATAGGGGAAGGGAGTTAAGGGCAGGGACGGACGGGTGGACGGACGCGGGGTAATCATCCGAAACAGGTGGAGTGGTTTCAAAATGGATGAGACACTAGACGGACAGACTGCCAGGCTATCACCGTGACGACGAGGCTGTAGCAGTAACGCCACGGTCACCTCGTTGAGGACGTTGTCAGGCGGAGATGGGGATCAGTGCGGCACCGTTGAACACGTCCACGGGGGAAATGAGTGGGTTGCCCCCAACGACCGTAGACGTGGGAGACACAGGAGTGACAGGAGCTGAAGGCAGGAGCGGACAAACCAAGGAGAGGGGCCTGATGGTTAAAAAGGCAGGGAGGCACATGTAGGGAAGGGAGGTCACTTATGAGAGAATACTACATACAATCAGGGTCACTGAAAAGAGAACCCCACTAAACTCATATTTACACACTAATCAATCAACATTTCCAACAACTATCTATCAACATGGACACAAGTAACTACAGATATCCCATGAATCCATAGCCAGTCAGAGTTACATCTGTTCAACAAATAAAAGCGTGTTTAAACGGTGTGTTTAGCTGTCGGCGAGGTGTGGTGGCTGGGCGGGGCAGGGGGGGTTACGGTTAGAGATAGTAGAGACATATTGATCCATAACAGTATGACACGCCAGATGTTTGATGGATGTCCCTCCTCCCGGTTCAGCGTTCCTGACTGTAGCATGCAATTACCAGGCTGTTTCCTGTGTCAAGACATAAATCACACTGGCTCACAAGACAAAGAATGTGACACGGAGAGAGAGGAAGGGGTCTTGTGAACTAGGGATGATCACTGCCAAAGGGCCCAAGTAGCGAGAGGGAGCGAGAGTGAGAGAGAGTGAGAAAGAGAGAGAGAGAGAGAGAGATGTGAGAGGTGAATCTGTGTCCAGTCAGTCCCTGACACATGCTGACACATACACACACACACAGGCTGGCCTTTGACCTCACTGTGAGTGGAAGAGAGGGACCCCCAAGACAACTCTGTGCCCTATACCCCTAACCTCCCCCGCCCTCTCAGGGGGGTGTGGGTGTTGTGGTGCATTCCTGGACCCAGGCACCAACCCTCCGCTCTGGGCACTAATCCTCTACAGCTGCGTCCCTTGCTCCCTCCCTACCCCCACCCCCATCGTCTCTCTCTCTCCCTCCCTCCCCCTCTCCCCCATCGTCTCTCTCTCCCTCTCTCCCCCTCCCCCCATCCTCATCTCTCTCTCTCTCCCTCCATCCCCCTCTCCCCCATCGTCTCTCTCCCCTCCCTCCCCCCTCTCCCCCTCTTCCCCCCCCCATTGTCTCTCTCTCCCTCTCCCCCTCCCCCTCCCCCCATTGTCTCTCTCTCTCCCCCCCCCTCCCCCTCTCCCCCATCTCCCCCATTGTCTCTCTCTCTCTCCCCCCCCTCTCCCCATCCTCCCCCTCTCCCCCCTCCCTCCCCATCATCTCTCTCTCCTCCCCTCCCCCTCGTCTCTCTCCCCCCCTCCCCCCTCTTCCCCATTGTCTCTCTCTCCCTCTCCCCCCTCCTCTCCCCTCCCCTTCTCCCCCATTGTCTCTCTCTCTCCCTCCCCCTCTCCCCCTCCCCCCCCTCTCTCTCTCTCCCCCTCCCCCTCCCCTCCCCCATCTCTCTCTCTCCCTCCCCCTCTCCCCCCATTGTCTCTCTCTCTCCCTCCCCCTCTCCCCATCTCTCTCCCTCCCTCCCCCTCTCCCCCATCGTCTCTCTCTCTCCCTCCCTCCCCCTCCCCCCCCCCATCGTCTCTCTCTCCCCCTCCCCATTGTCTCCTCTCCCTCCCTCCCCCATCGTCTCTCTCTCTCCTCTCCCCCTCTCTCCCCCTCTTCCCCATTGTCTCCCCCTCTCCCTCTCTCCCCCCTCTCCCCCATCGTCCCTCCCTCCCCCTCTCCCCCATTGTCTCTCTCTCTCCCTTCCCCTCTCCTCCTCTCCCCCTTCGTCTCTCTCTCTCCCTCCCTCCTCCTCTCACCCCATCGTCTCTCTCTCTCCCTCCCCCTCTACCCATCGTCTCTCTCCCCCCTCTCCCCCATCGTCTCTCTCTCTCTCTCCCTCCCCCTCTCCCCAATCGTCTCTCTCTCTCTCACTCCCCCTCTCCCCCATCGTCTCTCTTTCTCTTCCTCCCCCTCTCCCCCATCTCTCTCTCCCTCCCCCTCTCCCCCATAATCTCTCTGTCTCCCTCCCCCTCTCCCCATCGTCTCTCTCCCCTCCTTCCCCCTCTCCCCCATCATCTCCTCTCTCCCTCTCTTCCTCCCCCTCTCCCCATCATCTCTCTCTCCCTCCCTCCCCCCATCGTCTCTCTCTCTCCCTCCCTACCTCCCCCTCTCCCTCATTCTCTCTCTCCCCCTCCCTACCTCCCCCTCTCCCCCATCATGTCTCTCTCCCTCCCTCATCCCTCCCCCTCTACCCCATCGTCTCTCTCTCTCCCTCATCCCTCCCCCTCTACCCCATCGTCTCTCTCTCTCTCCCCTCCCTCCCCCTCTCCCCCATCGTCTCTCTCTCCTCCCCCTCTCCCCCATCATCTCTCTCTCTCTCTCTCTCTCCCCCCTCCCTCCCTCCCTCCCCCCTCTCTCTCCCCTCTCTCCCTCCCCCATCCCTCCCCCCCTCTCCCCCATTGTCTCTCTCTCCCTCCCCCCCCCTCTCCCCCATCGTCTCTCTCTCTCCCTCCCCCTCATCATCTCTCTCTCTCCCTCCCCCTCTTCCCCATCGTCTCTCTCTCCCTCCCCCTCTCCCCATCGTCCATCTCTCCCCCCCTCTCACCCATCGGCTCTCTCTCTCTCTCCCCCTCCCCCCATCGTCTCTCTCTCCCTCCCCCTCTCCCCCTCTCCCCATCGTCACCCTCCCCCTCTCCCCCATCATCTCTCTCTCCCCTCCCCCCATTGGCTCTCTCTCTCCCTCCCCCACTCCCCCTCTCCCCCATCGTCTCTCTCTCTCTCCCCCCCTCTCCCCCATCTCTCTCCCTCCCCCCCCTCTCCCCCATCATCTCTCTCTCTCTCTCCCCCCTCCCCCCCTCCCCCATCGTCTCACTCTCCCTCCCCCTCTCCCCCATAGTCTCTCTCTCTCCCTCCCCCTCTCCCCATCGTCTCTCTCTCTCCCTCCCCCTCTCCTCCTCTCCCCCAGTGTCTCTCTCTCTCCCCTCCCCCTCTCCCCCTCGTCTCCCTCCCCTCTCCCCCATCATCTCTCTCTCTCCCCCCCCTCTCCCCCATCATGTCTCTCTCCCTCCCCCTCATCATGTCTCTCTCCCTCCCCCTCTCCCCCATCGTCTCTCTCCCTCCTCTCATCCACCCCTGCCCTGGTCCTCTGTGTAATACATTTTTCTCAAGCTACTCACAAGTGTCAAATGTGAACCAGCTTTGTCTGGTTTACACACACGCACACACACACACACACACACACACACACACACACACACA
>NC_088231.1:16608866-16678866 GCF_036934945.1 Oncorhynchus masou masou | reverse complement strand
TATATATATATAATATGACATTTGTAATGTCTTTATTGTTTTAAAACTTCTGTATGTGTGATGTTTACTGTTAATTTTTATTGTTTATTTCACTTTATATATTCACTTTATATATTATCCACCACACTTGCTTTGGCAATGTTAACACATGTTTCCCATGCCAATAAAGCCCTTGAATTTAATTGAATTGACAGAGAGAGATCACAGGCTAATAGAGTTCGTCTCCAGTCACTCCAGGTGGTTTAACACCAGGTATATAAATAATAAAATACTTCACTATGGGGTCATCTCTCTTCTCAACTGACAAAACCCATCTTGAATATACCATTCACATTGTCACTCATTACACCCTATAATCATCTACTGCCTTTATGAATTAAATAACAAGCCTATGGGGCAGATGTATTGACATCTAGGAATATATCATTCACATAGTCACTGCAGATGTCTAAAGGAGAAAACAGTAAGAAATATGTATTGGAATAATTGTATAAGTCTATTCCTCTTAATCACGTTTTTGGTAAATGATCAGAAATCCACCCACACCGTTTCCTGTCGGTACAAACTGTCCACACACACACACACACACACACACACACACACACACACACACACACACACACACACACACACACACACACACACACACACACACACACACACACACACACACACACACACACACACACACACACACACACACACACACACAGTGAATCACAGACAGACGTACTGAGGGCTTATGGCCCAGTCCTGGGGACTTCCCCTGTCCCGGCTGCCAAGTGTTCCTGAGTATGTCCCATGTGGGCTGGAGATATGAGTCCACTCCATTGGACTCTCTCTCTCTCTTGCTCTCTCACACACACAGGCAGACAGACACATCCTCCGTCCCCACACACACACCTAACACACTATGTCACAACACAGTGCTCATCTGTGAGAAACACAATGAAATAGAATTACTTACAAATCACAGAAACAAACCTATCTAGTGCAGCATGTCTTCATTAGGCTGGAGCCTCATCACCGGTAGAGTGTGTGTGTGTGTGTGTGTGTGTGTGTGTGTGTGTGTGTGTGTGTGTGTGTGTGTGTGTGTGTGTGTGTGTGTGTGTGTGTGTGTGTGTGTGTGTGTGTGTGTGTGTGTGTGTGTGTGTGTGTGTGTGCGGTGTGTTTTGTCACCTCTGAAAACCCCTCGAGTCAGTTAACAGCGGTCCTGTGCTGCAACAACGGAACTAAACGTCGCCACACGGGGATATTAGAGTCGTTTTCTCCTTTCTCCTTTTAAAATCCGGCTTATTTAAATGAAACGTGTTTTAATTCAGGCTGTTTTGCATTTGACTGTGGGGCCTGATCACAGCGTGAGGGGACCTGGCTTTGATCACACCAAGAAAGAGAAACATGTACTCCTCTTTCTCTCTCTCTCCCTCCCTCGCTCTCTTTGGCTCTCCTCTAAGTCCCACTCTGTCTTGCTCTTCCTCACTCTCACTCCTTTTCATTCTCCCACCACGCCGTCTCACCCAAAGCTGTTCTCAATCTAGCCCCCCACCAAGGGAAGGGAGTGGAACCGAGGACCAGACGACCCAGTGGTTGGCCTTTCTCTGCCCAGGCTGAGGGGCCCCGGACGGGCCACATGTGAAGGTTGAGGGAGGTTAGACCTGGAGCTCTGGAAGGTTGACACAAACATACGGTCCCACCCTGAATTCTCAGTGTTTTTTAAGGAGCAGCGCTGGCTGTATGGACATGATCCACTGAGACCACAGCTGTTGAACTCTTCAGGAGGGGAGTCCTTCTGAGCAGGGGACTAGGCTGGGCCATAAGGAACAGAGATGTTGGACTCTTTAGGAGGGGAGTCCTTCTGAGCAGGGGACTAGGCTGGGCCATAAGGAACAGAGATGTTGGACTCTTTAGGAGGGGAGTCCTTCTGAGCAGGGGACTAGGCTGGGCCATAAGGAACAGAGATGTTGGACTCTTTAGGAGGGGAGTCCTTCTGAGCAGGGGACTAGGCTGGGCCATAAGGAACAGAGATGTTGGACTCTTTAGGAGGGGAGTCCTTCTGAGCAGGGGACTAGGCTGGGCCATAAGGAACAGAGATGTTGGACTCTTTAGGAGGGGAGTCCTTCTGAGCAGGGGACTAGGCTGGGCCATAAGGAACAGAGATGTTGGACTCTTCAGGAGGGGAGTCCTTCTGAGCAGGGGACTAGGCTGGGCCATAAGGAACAGAGATGCTGCAGCAGCAAGGAGGGAGGTTCGGGGGATTTCCTGCCGTGTTATTTGTTATGGGAAAAAGGACTAGGCTGGGCCATAAGGAACAGAGATGTTGGACTCTTCAGGAGGGGGATGGAGTCCTTCTGAGCAGGGGACTAGGCTGGGCCAACACAGAGGAACAGAGATGTTGGACTGTTTCAGGAGGGGAGTCCTTCTGAGCAGGGGACTAGGCTGGGCCATAAGGAACAGAGATGTTGGACTCTTTAGGAGGGGAGTCCTTCTGAGCAGGGGACTAGGCTGGGCCATAAGGAACAGAGATGTTGGACTCTTTAGGAGGGGAGTCCTTCTGAGAGCAGGGGACTAGGCTGGGCCATAAGGAACAGAGATGTTGGACTCTTTAGGACAGCAGGGGACTGTGGGCCATAAGGAACAGAGATGTTGGACTCTTTAGGAGGGGAGTCCTTCTGAGCAGGGGACTAGGCTGGGCCATAAGGAACAGAGATGTTGGACTCTTCAGGAGGGGAGTCCTTCTGAGCAGGGGACTAGGCTGGGCCATAAGGAACAGAGATGTACGCAGCAGCTGGGCCATACGCTACACAGGAGCCACACAGGACGCTTCACGGTTTCTGGGGGGATTTCCTGCCGTGTTATTTGTTATGGGAAAAAGGAGAGGACGGGGACAGTGGAGAGAGCTGGAGCGCTGGCAGGAGAAGGGGATGGAGTGTGTGTGTGGGTGTGTGTGTGTGTGTGTTTGTCTCTCAGGTGGTCCTGTGGTCACTTCCAACACAGAGGAGAGGAAAAGCAACAGGGGAAAGAGAACACTGTGTCAACAGGCGTTTCATCTCCCTGCCAACGTTTGAAATGTCAGGAACACACACACACACAGAACATTTATGGACAGAGAAGACATCTCAGGTGATTTCTTTCACATAATAGGTTCTCAACATCCTGTAGGTCTTACATTGTGTGGCACAGTACGCTACACACAGTACGCTACACGCAGTACGCTACACGCTACACACAGTACGCTACACGCTACACAGTACGCTACACACAGTACGCTACACACAGTACGCTACACACAGTACGCTACACACAGTACGCTACACACAGTACGCTACACACAGTACGCTACACACAGTACGCTACACGCAGTACGCTACACGCAGTACGCTACACGCAGTACGCTACACACAGTACGCTACACGCAGTACGCTACACGCAGTACGCTACACACTACAGAATATAAATCTAGTACGCCCAATGCTTTTCCAGTACGCTTGTTTACGCTACACGCAGTACGCTACACGCAGTACGCTACACGCAGTACGCTACACGCAGTACGCTACACGCAGTACGCTACACGCAGTACGCTACACACTGTACGCTACACGCAGTACGCTACACGCAGTACGCTAACGCTACACACAGTACGCTACACGCAGTACGCTACGCTACACGCAGTACACAGTACGCTACACACAGTATGCTACACGCCACCACACACAGTACACAAAAAGGCCTATGCTACACTAGTGAGCCCCAGTACTTTCCATCAATGTTTTCACCAGTGTTTGCATACACACAGTATATACTACACGTGTGTGACATATATTTTTCAAAATATACACTAATCCACTATAAGGCTACACCAGTTTCCCAATACACGAGTACTGTTTATAATGAGCTGGTACACAAACCTCCGTACCATGCCTTCCTCTCCTCCCTACTATGTACTTGAAAAGGGCACGCAGTACGAAGGACCACCATCCTTCCATCAGAGTCAGTACAGGCTGCTGGACACACAGTACGCTTTACACCACACAACAAACAGTACGCTACACGAGTCAAAAGCTACACAGTAGTACGCTAAAGTTGGGGTGGGGGACGCAGTACATCAACTCCATCAACTGTGTTGTGCGTGTGCATTACCAATGTACACGTACACACAGTGTGTGCCTGGACGCCAGAAACACGAGCTGACTTATCACACAGTACGCTCATTTCAATAATTGATAAACGCAGGCACAGAGCAGGCTACACAATGTATGTTCTATTATGTCTTGGCTGTGATGGCTGTTATAAGCTCACGTCCTGTACGCTGTGTGCAGTACGCACACACACAGTACGCTACACGCAGTACGCTCAAACACACTGTACGCTACACACAGTACGCTACACGCAGTACGCTACACGCAGTACGCTACACACAGTACGCTACACACAGTACGCTACACACAGTACGCTACACACAGTACGCTACACACAGTACGCTACACACAGTACGCTACACACAGTATGCTACACACTATGTTCAGAATATAAATCTAGTGAGCCCCATGTTCTTTCCCAATGCTTTTCCCCCCATTGTTTGCATCATACACACAGTATATACCACAATACTTGTGTGACATATATTTTTCAAAATATACACTAATCCACTATAAGGCTATCTCTTGCCAGACCCTTTCCCAATGCACTCCTCCCTGAGCTACTGTTTATAATGAGCTGGTCCCAAACCTCCCTCTCCCTCCCTTCCTCTCCTCCCCTACTGTGTACATTGAAAAGGGCTTTGGCACCGGCTCCCACCATCCTTCCATCAGAGTCATAACAGGCTGCTGGATCCCCCTGGGTTCTTTACATACAGCCACCACAACTAAACAACCCGCTCCTTGACCTTCAGTCAAAAGGCCTGAAGTAGTGCTGGTGAAAGTTGGGGTGGGGGAAACATGTTTCTCCATCATGTCTGTGTAGGAAACATGTGTGTGTGTGTGTGCATGTGTGGAAACATGTGTGTGTGTGTGTGTGTGTGTGGAAACATGTGTGTGTGTGTGTGTGTGTGTGTGTCGTATGTCTGCATGTACAGAAAACAAAGAGCTGACTTATCAGTACAATGTGTTTTTACTTTCTCATTTCAATAATTGATAAACGGGCACAGAGCAGGTAGAGGGAATGTGGCCATGTTCAATATTATGTCTTGGCTGTGATGGCTGTTATTGAAGGATCCCCGGTGTCCTGAGTAGGAGAGACAGAGACACACACACAGCTAGGGCTCTGGCTACTTAAGACTGTGTCTCTACCAAAGAAAAGGATGGGTGATATGGGAGAGGAACATCAGGAGGGTGCATGTACAGTAGGAAACACACTCACACACAAAACATGTTGTCCATATGTCTGCATTAGAGGGAAACATGGGGGCCCTGCTAGGGATGCTCTATATGTCTGCATGTACAGTAGGAAACAGGGGCCTGGAGGGCCAGGTGACAGAGAGAAGATGCACACACACACACACTACCTCTCATCTCTGCCCTCAGGACTAACCAGAGACAGAGAGAAAAAGAGAGAGTACGGGGGAATGTCTGTCTGTTAGTCTGTGTGTGTGTGTGTGTGTTAGAGACTGGTGATAGAGGGCCAGGGTCTCTGAAGAATTAATGGTGGCAGGGCAGGCAGGGTAATCAGGACAGAGGATAAGTCCTGCTCATCCAGGCGTTGAGCTGAATAAATATGAGACCACACACACATGTTTCATATGTCTGCATGTACAGTAGGAAACATGTGTCTCCATATGTCTGCATGTACAGTAGGAAACATGTGTCATATGTCACACACACTGCATGTACAGTAGGAAACATGTTTCTCCATATGTCTGCATGTACAGTAGGAAACATGTTTCTCCATATGTCTGCATGTACAGTAGGAAACATGTTTCTCCATATGTCTGCATGTACAGTAGGAAACATGTGTCTCACACACACACATGTGTCTCCATATGTCTGCATGTACAGTAGGAAACATGTGTCTCCATATGTCACAGTAGGAAACATGTTTCTCCATATGTCTGCATGTACACATGTTTCTCCATATGTCTGCATGTACACATATGTCATGTGCACACTATGTCTGCATGTAGTAGGAAACAGTAGGAAACATGTCTCATATGTCTGCATGTATCATGTGTCATATGTATGTACAGTAGGAAACATGTGTCTCCATATGTCTGCATGTACAGTAGGAAACATGTTTCCATATGTCTGCATGTACCATGTTTCCCAAAACTGCATGTACAGTAGGAAACATGTTTCTCCATATGTCTGCATGTACAGTAGGAAACATGTTTCTCCATATGTCTGCATGTACAGTACATAGGAAACATGTGTCTCCATATGTCTGCATGTACAGTAGGAAACATGTTTCTCCATATGTCTGCATGTACAGTAGGAAACATGTGTCTCCATATGTCTGCATGTACAGTAGGAAACATGTGTCTCCATATGTCTGCATGTACAGTAGGAAACATGTATATGTCTGCATGTACAGTAGGAAACATGTGTCTCCATATGTCTGCATGTACAGTAGGAAACATGTGTCTCCATATGTCTGCATGTACAGTAGGAAACATGTTTCTCCATATGTCTGCATGTACAGTAGGAAACATGTTTCTCCATATGTCTGCATGTACAGTAGGAAACATGTTTCTCCATATGTCTGCATGTACAGTAGGAAACATGTTTCTCCATATGTCTGCATGTACAGTAGGAAACATGTTTCTCCATATGTCTGCATGTACAGTAGGAAACATGTGTCTCTATATGTCTGCATGTACAGTAGGAAACATGTTTCTCCATATGTCTGCATGTACAGTAGGAAACATGTTTCTCCATATGTCTGCATGTACAGTAGGAAACATGTTTCTCCATATGTCTGCATGTACAGTAGGAAACATGTGTCTCTATATGTCTGCATGTACAGTAGGAAACATGTTTCTCCATATGTCTGCATGTACAGTAGGAAACAGGCCCTGCATCAGGGCCTAGTAATTATCTAAAGCAAAGATCGTGTCTTCATTAAAAGTCACATGATAGAAATAGAGAAAGAATTCCATCCAGATACTGTACTGTTGAACATGAGAGAAATGGGAGAGAGCCTCACACAACACATCATGTCTGATTAAAAACAACTGTCACTGTCTGTGCTCTGTTAGACAAAGAATGGTAATTGCTAACATCTATTTAATAAAATTCTAAATTAAATGTCAAACGTGTGGCGACTAGGACCTGTGTCGAACAAGCTACAAAACACACACAGTTTGTGTGAAACAACAGTTTTTCATTTATAAGCTGCTTTTGGTAAACCCCATTTTGTCATTAACGTAATCATGAGAATTCCTCCGGTCTACCAGAATACAGTAAATGGTCCCGTTTTCCTACCACAGGCAACACAAGATAAAATAACGAGAACACTTTTCTCCAGTTGAGAAACAACCCGTGGACAACAGATCTGTGGATCTCTCTGCTTGTTGTGGACCCCAGCCAATGGTAAGAATGCAGCCGAATGGACACCATCTGCTAGCACACGTTTTCAAAGAGCTAGCGTTTCAGTGTGTGTAAGAGGAGTTGAGGTGAGTGTGTGTGGGTTGGTCCTCACACGTTTTTCAAAGAGCTAGCGTTTCAGTGTGTGAGTGAGTGTGAGGGTCGGAAACCCAGGAACGAATGCTTCACGTGAAACAGGGAACGAGGTGGGAGAGAAGGACATTCCAGGGAGATGACAAGCCGTCACAGTCACACACCAGCACAGGAATGTTAGGGGAAAGGAAGGGGGAGAAAGATGAGTGAGAGAGCAAAGGAGGGAGAGAGAAAGAGAGAGAGAGAAAAAGAGTGTCACTTCATTAGACCACAAGCCAGGGTGTCTGAACGGAGAGAGGGAAGAATGGAAGAACTCAAACTGTAATTAGTTTGCTCCCCCTCCTTTCCTCCTCTTCTCCTCTCTCCTGATCTCCCTTGACTTTTGTCCCCCTCCTCCTCCCATTCGCCCTCTTTCCCCTAACCTCCCCCTGCACACCCCTGCACTCCTGGTTAGCTCCAGCAATTTCTGTCATGCAACTTGAAAATCACTGGAGGGGAGAGACAATCGCCATAACAACGGGGGCTGAAATGATCTGGCGGAATGTGCCTAGTGGCACTGAGGAGAGCGAGAGAGAGGGGAGGAGACAGAAAGAGAGAGAGGGAGGGAGAAAGAGAGTGAGAGAGAGACGAAGGGAGAGAGAAAGCGAGAGAGAGAGAGAGAGAGGGGAGGGAGAGAGGGAACCTGAATATGCACTCCAGATGTGTCGGCCCTGTCACATCGAGAGTAAACACACGCTGATGGACAGCGTATGACTGGATGGCCTCACCGTCCCACCCCAGGGAGTTAAAGGGAGGGAAGGAGGGAGGGAGAGGAGGAACAGGGTGGGGGGAGGTATTCGGGGGGGATTTTGTGTCCTGAGCCAACAGCGAGTCACCCTGAGGACCTGTGCAGCCTGGCAGGCTGGGGAGAGTGAGACGGAGAGAGAGAGAGAACGAGAGAGAGAGGGAGGACTGGGCCCGATTGTTCCCCTCCTGTCCCTCCTCCGTGTGGCCTCCGAGGGGGCTCCTGCAGCCTCAGCAAATTTCCGTCTGGCACGGACCTGCGAGCAAACTGAAATATGAACTGCAGGAAGGGAAGACGGGAGGAGAGAGAGAGGGGGATAGAGGGATGTAGAAGGAGAGAGAGAGGGAGAGGGTCTGGGGATGTGTTCTGTGGGAGCATCGGGGACTGTGGTGGTAGGTCCCCAGACATACCGTTACCAACACCCACCCACACAGACTCGTACACAAAGTCACACATATTCTAATACACACATTGTCACATACCCTCGAAGTTACTCGGATAACGATACATATTGCGCATGACGTGTACCACTACGTAGACATAAAAACATAAGCACAAACACTCGAGGTACACCTCGTCGCCTCATGTCCAGACCCCACATGTCCACCGTGTGTGTGAGTGTGTAGCATTCAGTCCCTTTATACAACCTGCACGGGGTATTATTCAAACTGGCTGCGTGGTGTTGTTTTAGCCGCACCAGGGCGAGGGGCGCTCCACTGGACTGTGAGGACCGAGGGACGCAGCGGATGACTGACTGACCGGGCCCTGGCCTGACTGGGTCAGGTGACATGTTCCCTGAACCCTCACTGGACAAGGGGTGGGTCTGAAGTGGCATGCTATTACCTATATAGTGCACTACTTTTGAATGTAGGGCTCTGGTCAAAAGTAGTGCACTACATAAGGAATATGGTATAATTTCAGATGCAGCCAAAGACAAAGCCATGGCTGAGAGGGCACCCCCAGGGCATTGTGGGTCTGGGTTGCCATGGTCTCCCTCAACTATGAGTCTAGCAAGTAAGGAGAAAGAGAGATTTTAATTAAAGCAGGGAGCCATTTCTAGACTTTCTGCTGTAGATCTGGCTTTTGGTGGAAGCCAGTGACAGCCCCTTGGGTTGCCCGAATCCCAACCACGAAAAATAAACAAAGGCTAATCTAGGCTTCTTTGCAGTTCTGAGACACTTGGATGCCATTTGGAGTTAGTGCTCTTGAATACGACTTCAAACGTGGAAAATGTCAAATGGTATGGGTGTCTGACACAAACCAGAACCCATGACGACACACTCCAAAATGTGAGGCTCCACACACCTAACCAACCTCTGCTGTGTGTTCTGAATATGGATCCACTGGACTACTCTGCAGAGTGTGGGCATTAGATGCATTTGCGGGCGCCGTCAAGTGCAATGGACCCGCAATCAAATGGCAGCACTGATGACATTACTGCATTAAAAAACTGTCCACTTCCATAATCATTAGTGCTATATGGATGCAGCGGAGCAGAGGAGAGGAGAGGGACAACTGGGATTGCTTCATAGACAAGTCCCAGGAGAGGTGGGGGAGGACGGGCTAAACACCATCAAGTCACCATGGTCCTGCTGAAAGAGCCTTTCAGATACTCTACACACACATGTATGGACACACACACACACACACACATACACACACTACAGTTTGTAGCTCTCCCCAATGCTCTGAGAAGCCTAATAGACATTTTTAGCAGTTCCAGCCTTATCTCATTTGTAGCAACATAATAAAAGCAATTTGACACTAGCCTTAGGAACAAGAAGTATGAAAGTATACCATTTGTATAAATGAAGTACATGATGAAATCAACTTGACCCAAAGAGAGCATTCAGATACAGTCCTCACAAAAACGAGTATCTTTGCTAACGTTACTAGTGTTCTGTAGCTACAAGAGGCACAATGTTATTCAGGAATTCCACCTTTTCTTAATTTGTAACCAAGAAAATAACGAAAAGAGTTACACTATCCAGAGCAGAGAGTGAGTTTGACTTACTGCGCTTTGTCAAGTAAGACCAAGACACGCAAAGTCAACTTCCTGGCTAGCAAGGTTAGCCAAGGTTAGCTTTGAAGAGCAGACCTGGTCAGAAACCACAACCATGAAACATGAAATCCACAGGCTTTAAAAAAACAGACAAGCTACTTAAATATAACTGCAAGCAAAGTAACAGATGGAGAAAACTCCCAAAGTCTACCTTTGAAATTAAAGGGGCCAGTATCCAGTCATAGGAAGCTGTGTTAGCTTTTATCAATAGCATTTCGCCTTCTGCAGTTAGTCATACAGAGTCTACAGACAATGCTGCCGTGTTAGCTTCTAGCGATAGCATTTCACCTGCAGTTAGTGATGTAGAGTCTATGGCCAATGCAGCTGTGTTATCTCTTAGTGTTAGCATTTAACCTAGCAATGCAAGGGTTTGAAGAGGCTTTGAAGACACATTGTTATCTGGCCCAAAAAGTGTAATTGGAGATCATTATAGCACATTTTCTTAAATATAGCTTAATTTATTAATTTGAGGATTAAGGGGATAGAAAAGTCTGGGAGCCAAGTGCAGACTATAACATAGAAATGTGTGTATGTGTTCAGAAATCATGGCCGCTCTATTCCCCCCGACTACTACCCAGACTGGCCCAGACTGGCAATGGGCCATGTGACCTAAGGATGTTATAGCCAGAATGAAGATAAACAAAGATATTGAAGAGACATTGAAGACGAATAGGATGACGTTTTGTCATCTGTGAAATCTACACCAGTGTAAAGCCTACTTAAAAACACATTATAGAGAGGCATTAAACGGATGAAAAATGACATTGTTGGTAGTTGGTAAAGACGTTTTCTAGGCTAATTGCAGTCAAAAGGTGCCACTTGTTTTGTAATGAATAGAAAGTACCACTTTAATTCACACCATTCTCAACATTAGCCACTGTTGCCTTTCCCAGTGATGGAGAGTGTTTGTAGGCTACATACAGTATTTCCCTACTATATCATGTGAGGAGGGTCTGGTGTGTTTTGCCATTGTGAATAGGAGGCAATTACCTGTGACGTGAAGACAGACACAAGTTCCCCGTACCGCAGATGCATGTGCGCACACACACACACACACACACACACACACACACACACACACACACACACACACACACACACACACACACACACACACACACACAGGGGACCATATGGCTGAGCGTGACTAGTATGTGTGTGTGGATTTACTGTTGAACGGATGGGTTCTCTCCAGGCCCATGGGGTTGACTGAATATTTCTGGCAGTTGGGACATAGACTACAGTCCACTAAACCATCTCCCTCCAGACGTCCTGTCTGGACTGATCCGGTTGGACCCAATCAACCAGACCCAGTCAACAATACCAACTGAGAGGGTACAGTACAAAATCATATTAGCTCCTGCATTCAGCCTGGCCCACCACTGACCATTATTAGACATGTTTATGACTATACTTTGACACTGTTATGACATACAGTTCAAATGAAGTGTTACCCAATATTCACTATCATCCAGAATAAGGAAAGATGCCACTAGTCAGTGTGATCCTAGTGTATTTCCTGTAAAACAGATAGGCTGAGGGAGTGTTGTTAGGTGTTGTTGTGTAAGGCGTTGTTGTGTTGTTGGGTGTTGCTGTGGTGTTGCTGTGGTGTTGTTGGGTGTTGTAGGGCTGTTGGTTGTTGATGGGTGTTGCCGTTGTGTTGTTGGGTGTTGTGATTGTTGTGTTGGGTGTTGTTGGGTGTTGTTGGATGTTGCTGTTGTGTTGTTGGGTGTTGTGATTGTTGTGTTGTGTTTTGTTGGATGTTGTTGGGTGTTGCTGTTGTGTTGTTGTTGGGTGTTGCTGGGTATTGCTGTGTTGCTGGGTGTTGCTGTGTTGCTGGGTGTTACTGTGTTGTTGGGTGTTTGGTGCCTTTCAATTCTCCCGTTTACTTTGTGCTGGGAATCCACAAACGCATTCACGAACATGCACACCTAGGTTCAAGAGTAAGTCCTTGAACCTAGCCAATGAAGCGGTGACATATGACCTCCGTGATGGGTTTGAGCCTGCCACTTCCTGACAAATAGAGGGACAGACACACAGACACACCAGCCATTTAAACCCTGCACCCATAATCATAGTTTTTACTCAGTGCTACACAGCCAAGACGCATTGAAGTATAAGATTACAGTTTGTCACAAAATGGTATTTTTCACTCTGAGAAATGTGCCTGACATTTTCATTGGCTTATAAAATGCAACTGCGCTGCGAACTCAAGCCAAATAGCCATGGAGAACGAGAAAAAGATTTACAAGTGAAAACTCGCAACAAACAAACATGTACCAACAACAAAACAGAAAGGGGAGAAGATATAGAATATCAGACACCAAGCTACTGTATTAGTGAACCATTGAACCATCATTTTGGTGGCATTAGTGGGATCTTCTGAAAATTAAAACATGACCAAAAAATCCTGCAGATAAACTCCATCTGTTTTGAATCAAATCAGCAGACAGACGCAGAGGAAGAGGACCGTCTCTGGTTACATCAGAGCAAGAAGAGGACTGTTCCTCTCCCGTTACATCATGTTACATAGAGAATGATTTGGCTGCTGAAAGCAGCTCATTATAACTATTTATGAGGGAGTACGCTAGCCGTGGTAATGACAGCTTTACGCTGAAGTGGCACTCTCCCTTCGCAAATTCATTTGGTCTCGTTTCACCTCTGTTTTGCCTTCACTTCACTCAAACTAGTGGTTTGTCCCAGCTGTCAGGTATGTTACTGAGCTAAGTTTGTGTGTGTGTGTGTGTGTGTGTGTGTGTGTGTGTGTGTGTGTGTGTGTGTGTGTGTGTGTGTGTGTGTGTGTGTGTGTGTGTGTGTGTGTGTGTGTGTGTGTGTGTGTGTGGCTAAGAAACTGGGGGATAATCTCTTTCATTCAGAAAAAAATCTCAGCCCGTGACTCACAAATGGGCACATTCTTCCACCTACAGCATAATGGCACACTTACTGCCATGAATACAAGTGTTAAGTCAGTATACACTAGACTATACAGATAAAGTACAAACTCAGTTTAAGTGCAGCAGTTCACCAGTCCCAATTGAGATGTATTAATTTTGCCCTGGATATGCACAAACTTCCTATAGTGCAACAATGTACAACAGTCCCAACCATTGCATAAGGAGTGGGACAGTATCAAGGACTATGCCAAATTCTCAGTGGAAGTGTGTATTCACTGCAACACTCATTATAAACTGGGTGGTTCGAGCCCTGAATGCTGATTGGCTGACAGCCGTGGTATATCTGACATTATACCACGGGTACAACAAAACATGTATTTTTACTGCTCTAATTACGTTGGTAACCAGTTTATAATGGCAATAAGACACCTTGAGGGTTTGTGGTATATGGCCAATATACCACGACTAAGGGCTGTGTCCAAGCACTCCTCGATGCGTTGTGCATAAGAAGGCCATGACCATGACTTCCATTTACCTTCAAAGTGCATCGAGGATTCATTGGTAGCATCCCAAGTGACGCCTTATTCCCTATATAGTGCACTAACAGAGACCTATGGGCCCTTGTCAAATGTAGTGCACTATATAGGGGATAGGATGCCATTTGAGAAACAGCCAGAGGCTACAGTCCAAACAAACCACCTTCTTTCTTCAGATTTAACAGACATCATATTGAAGCGTGGCTCTGCGGCCCTGGGCCCATCGACCCGCGACAACTACAGACAAACATACAGGAAACATATTGGTTTCTATGTGTTCCTCATATGTTTCCCTCCTACAGTCTACAGAGCCTCTGTTCCCTGCCAACTTTACTATAGTGACTTATGAAGGCTTGCCAGAGAGTCCCTGTTACAGGAACATGTCTTGGATTGGATTTACAGCGGAGGGGGAGAATGAATGATTTAGCATGTGTCACCATGGTAGCCAAATGACACAATTAAGATGTATGAGGATTGCGATGCTAGATTTCTTTAGGGGGAAGATAATGTTCTGCTCTGTGTTAGAGGGTCTGGAACCCCAGCTACATAACATCTCAGTACTAATCATCTCTCCCTCCTCATCTCTGGATCTCAACCGAGTCCCCTGAGACTGACTAGAGTTATTAGTCTGGATCCTCCGGCCCCGGGGCGGCCTGCGATGAGGCCATGAGATATTGGACCAAACAGTCAAACCCAATAAGAGCCCATCGATTAGCTGCGGCGAAGAAAGGCGGCCATATTGGACGCACACAGGTGGCTACAAAGAAATTAAAAAAAGAGGGCACAGGAAATGAGGGAGAGGGGAGTGAAGGTGGAGGAGGAACGGAGGACGCTTATTCTCTCTCTCTCTACCACAAGCTGTGTTTATTTATTTTTTTCGTATCCCCGGGGAAGAGTGCTCATTGGCTGCTGCCATAAGAATGAGGGAGCGTCGAAGGAACGAGAGAGAGAGAGAGAAAGAGAAAGAGAGAGAGAAAGCCACAATGACGAAGCCTAACCGCCTCTGAGTGGGGAAACAAACAGAATGAAGAAGCCAAAAGAAAATAACAAACCACATCTGAGTCTCCAAAACTCATCTTCTTTACCCGACAACAGTCATTTTGATGTCACTGTAGGACAGTAGTTACATCTTTACTTCTGTTTGTAGTGACTGGACAACATTTTACATTGACATTTTAGTAATTTAGCGACTTACAGTAGTGAGCGCATACATTTTCATACTGGTCCCCCGTGGGAATTGAACCCACAACCCTGCCGTTGCAAGCGCCATGCTCTACCAACTGAGTTACAAGGGACCGCTACCATGACCAAATAATATTCTCAGTGTGTGCATATGTGTGTGTGGCTGCCTGCTTGTGTGCATTCTGTGCCCAACGTACGGGATGAAGTGTCTTGCAACGGGATACGGCGGGCGACTCAGTGGACTGGGGGCCAGAGTGGATCTAATGGTGGTCTTAATGCGCCGTCTGAATAATGAGGGCCTTTGTCTAATAAAACTGGAGGGCCTGCAAATTCCTACAGGGACCCCGAGTAGTTAGAGCAATAACGGTCTATCAAAAGAGTGAGTGCAAAGTGATTACTGGGGGGGTAATAAATACCAGGCCTGTGTGGACGGGGGAGGGGCTTAGATAAGAGACGCTCCCCTCCTCTTCCTGTAGCAATTACACTTCACACACGCCGACACTCAGCCCACTCTGCCACAGTTACCTGATGCTGGGGTAGGGAGACACGAGAGATCACCTAAATATACGCACTGCATGGGTTATTCAGGAGAAACATGGAATATAGGTAGAGATGTCTTTATAGATGGTTTATATATGTTTATACTAGATCGTTTATAAATGTACTGAATTTATAGACCATTAAATTAGACTTGATAAGCCACAGACACACAGTACAGTCAATTTCAGAATTAAAACAAATATTGAAATGTCATGTATAGTATCTGACCCAGACTGCTTCTGCAAACTGGGGAGGCTAAATTATAGCTCTTAAAATCATTCATGACTTTCTAGATAACAATAATAGTTATTTTCAAATACTTCTTGATTTGGCAAATTCTTTACATGCAAGGACGACTAAACTAATGAACAACAAATACCATGGTATGCATTCCTTTGTCGAGGACACATACCACAGCTGAGACTGGGGTTCTGCGCAAAAAAATGGCCCTTACATTTTCAACACGCGCAGACACACACACAAGCATGCACACACACACACACACAAGCATGCGCACACACACACCTCTAGCATAGTGCTGACCAGAATGCTTAGTAGGCTACAGCACTGGACACAGCAGCATCACTATCAATTACTGCCCCAGAGAGAGAGAGAGAGAGAAAGAGAAAGCGAGCAAGCGAGAGAGAGAGAGGAGGTAGAGAAAAGGAGAGTGGTAAGAGGGCGGAGGGGTGGACAGACAGATTCTCGGCAAAAGGAAAGGAGGATGACAGAGGAGGGGGGAGAAAGTCCTGCTGGCCAGGGCTTTAAGTAAGGGACAGGATGTGGATTAAAGTCTCAGAGTGAGTGGTGGCCGCAGAGGAAGGGAAGGAGGGAAGGAGGGATGGGGGTGGAGAGGGGTGACAGGAGTGAGAGATGGACTTCATCACGACCCCTGTGTGATAGACTCTGGTCAGGTCGAAATATGTTGCCCCCTCCCTGTCTTTAGGTGTGCATGTGCACACGTTTTCTTCTGTGTGTGTCCGTGCATATGTATGTGCATGTGTGTGTGCCGGCCAAAACTCCTGTGACAGACGAGCGATTCACTGCCCCCTCTGGGAGTGACCGATGGCTCCCTACTACAGTCTGGGTGGTGTGATCCTAATGTATAGATGGAGCAGGAGGCTGTCTGTGTACTGACTGAGCTATACACAGAGACACATCAAGTTTAGTTAGACTCCTTATCAAGGATGCCAATGTAATGTCAACAGGAAACACTACCAGGCTTCTCTACAAAGACATTATCATCATGTGATTCGTAAGTTGGAATTCATATGCCAGGGGGAATGGTTTAAAAAAAACATTCTTTTAATTTAACCTTTATTTAACTAGGCAAGTCAGTTAAGAACAAATTCGTATTTACAATGACGGCCTAAGAACAGTGCCTTGTTCAGGGGCAGAATGACAGATTTTTACCTTGTCAGCTCGGGGATTCAATCGAGCAACCTTTGGGTTACTGGCCCAACTCCCTGACCACTAGGCTACCTGCCGCCCCTGTAACTTTGTAGTGAATGAAATGTAGACTAAAACTCAGAATTAATCCAAATATATTGGAAATGTGGTTCTCTTTATCTTAAGTCTGAAATGTATCATCTTCCCATATCCATAATGTATAGTATGTCTTTCCTAACTACACCAGGTGAATGTAAGCCAGGTCGAGGCCTTGGGCCCTGTTAGAGAAAGCTCTATAGATTTTAGGAGCCTCAGACAGGGTATTGAAGTTTGCTGCTTTTCATAAAGTGGTCCTATGACGAGGCTACGCACCATAAAGAAAAAGGACTGTTTCAAAGTGGCAGAATACAGGGGAAGACACAGAGAGGGAGAGGGGGGAAGATAGTGAGGGAGAAAGAGAGAGGGGGGGAAGATAGAGAGGGAGAAGGAGAAAGAGAGAGTGAGGGGGGAAGATAGAGAGGGAGAAAGAGAAAGAGAGAGAGGGGGAAGATAGAGAGGGAGAAAGAGAGAGGAGAGAGGGGGGGAGATAGAGAGGGAGAAAGAGAGAGGGAGATAGGGGGAAAAGATAGAGAGGGAGAAAGAGAGAGGGAGAGGGAGGGGGAAGATAGAGAGGGAGAAAGAGAGAGGGAGAGGGGGAAGATAGAGAGGGAGAAAGAGAGAGGGAGAGGGGGAAGATAGAGAGGGAAAAAGAGAGAGGGAGAGGGGGGGAGATAGAGAGGGAGAAAGAGAGAGGGAGAGGGGGGAAGATAGAGAGGGAGAGGGGGAAAGATAGAGAGGGAGAAAGAGAGAGGGAAGAAAGAGAGAGAGGGGGAGAAAAGAGAGAGGGGGAAGATAGAGAGGGAGAAAGAGAGAGGAAGATAGAGAAGGAGAAAGAGAGAGGGAGAGGGGGGAAGATAGAGAGGGAGAAAGAGAGAGGGGGGAAGATAGAGGGGGAGAAAGAGAGAAACACAGAAAGGAAGAAAGAACAAGTGAGAGAGAGAGAGAGAGAGAGAGAGAGAGAGAGAGAGAGAGAGAGAGAGAGAGAGAGAGAGAAGCAGGGATGAGAGCAGCAGGGAGCCCGGGTCCTTCTGTCCTGTCCCCTCCTCTGCCCATGAAAAACAGAATTCCAGCACTAACTGTTTGTGTTTTCAGTAAACTCCTCCAGAGCCGCGGCAGCAGCCAGACCAAGCCAGCCCTGCCTGCTGTCCTCCCTCTATCTCTCTATCTCTCTCTCTCTCTCTCTCCCGCTCCCTCTCTCCATGTGTTCCTCTCTCTTCAAACCCCCCTCTCTCTTTCTGTCCTTCTCTCCCCCCTCTCTGTACTTCTCTCTCTCTCTCTCTCTCTGGGTCCTGTGTGCTATCAACATGTGGCACATGTCCTTGACAGGTCCAGAAGGGGCCTGCAGCATGCTGCACCCGGGGAGATGGGCTGGTGCCATAACCACGCAACCCCCTCTTCCCCTTCTCTCCCTCACTATCTCTCTCCACCCCCTTCTTTATCCCTCTCCACCCCCTCTCTTTCCCCACTTTCTCTCCCTCGCTTTTCCCCTCTCTATCTCTCTCTCCACCCCCTCTCTATCTCTCTCTCTCCACCCCCTCTATCTATCTCTCTCTCTCCACCCCCTCTCTCTCTCTCTCTCTCTCTCTCCACCCCCTCTCTATCTCTCTCTCTCTCTCCACCCCCTCTCTATCTCTCTCTCTCTCCACCCCCTCTCTTTCCCCCTCTCTCTCCACCCCCTCTCTTTCCCCCTCTCTCTCTTTCCCCCTCTCCATCTCTCTCTCCACCCCCTCTCTCTCTCTCTCTCTCTCCATCCCCTCTCTCTCCATCCCCCTCTCTATCTCTCTCTCTCACCCCCTCTCTTTCCCCACCCCCTCTCTTTCACCACTTTCTCTCCTTCTCTTTCTTATTTACATTCTATCTCTGTCTCTTTCCTTAATATTGGGTTGCCGGGGTAAACGGGGGACGAAAGAATCTAATAACTAACAGTGGGGCTTTTTTGGCATTGTTCCTACACCATCCACTAGACACAGAGGCTGTCTGCAGACACTAATGAAAGGTTAAATGAATAGGATGAAGTGACAGGAGGTACAATAAAGAAACGAGAGAGAGAGAGAGAGAGAGAGAGAGAGAGAAGAGAGAGAGAGAGAGAGAGAAGAAAGAGAGAGAGAGAGAGACAGAGAGAGAGAGAGAGAGACAGAGAAAGACAGAGAGAGAGAGGGAGGTGAAGTGGGGGGTTCTAGTAATCCTCAGACCCCCGAGGGGGATCAGCAAGGACAGCCCTCCCTCCGCAGAGTCACATATTTAAAACAGCTTGGGACGGTGTGTGTGTGTGTGTGTGCGTGCACGTGTGTGTCTCAGTGCACGTGGGTCTCTCTCGCCAGCAGGGCACAGATGCCGAGAGGAACTCCAGCATGGGGTTCTTTGATAAATGTTAAGGTCACAGGGAGAGGGGAAGCACAGGGGTTGGAAATGGGGGGAGGGGGGAGTAGGGCGACATGTCTCGTCTTGTGCCTCTCCCTGACTCTGCCTTGGTGGAATGCAAAGTCCCATGAAAGGAGTCGTCTGAGATGAAGGCGCTCCTCTCGTGTCCCCCTCCCGGCAGTACACACTACCCGTCAGCACTATCCCCAAGCAGCCTTGTTCCTCAAAACACACCTCCACTCCCATATCCTGTCCTCGCAACTGACGTTACCCAATACCACCCTAAATATCGTCCCAAAACAGGAAAAATGGGAGAGTGGGATCACAACACAGACAGAAATCTAATCACTCTTAGACTGCTTAATTACTATGATTATGACCATGATAATTATTACCTTATTACCTATAATCACGGGGTCCGACTTCAAACGTGTCAGCCAGGTTCATGGTGATGTATTGTAAAGTTACAGTACAAAGGACTGTGAAATATTCGCTCATCAATTCCAACTGCATATGGGGATGTCGTGCAGAGCCTTCAGAAGGTATTCACTGCCCCTTGACTCTTTCCACAGTTTGTTGTGTTACAGCCCGAATTTAAAATGTATTAAATTGAGATGTGTTGTTACTTTCCTACACCCAGTACCCCATAATGTCAAATTGGAATTATGTTTTCGAAAATGTTTACAATTGTATTAAAAATGAAAAGCTGAAATATCTTGAATCAATACGTATTCAACCCTTTTGTCATGGCAAAAGCCTAAATAAGTTCAGGAGTAAAAATGTGATTAACAAGTCACATAATAAGTTGCATGGACTCAAGCTCTGCGCAATAATAGTGTTTAACATGATTTCATGACTACCTCATCTCTGTACCCCACACGTACAATTATATGTAAGGACCCTCAGTTGAGCAGTGAAATTCAAACACAGATTCAATCACAAAGACCAGGGAGGTTTTCCAATGCCTTGCAGAGATGGTAGATGGGTAAAAATAAAAAAGCAGACATTGACCATGGAAAAGTTATTAATTACACTGACTACAAAGAAAGGAGTCCTTCCTAACTCAGTTGGAGAGGAAGGAAACCGCTCTGGGATTTCACCATGAGGCCACTGGTGACTTTAAAACAGTAACAGAGTTTAATGGCTGTGATAGGAGAAAACTAAGGATGGATCAACAACATTGTAGTTACTCCACAAAACTAACCTAATTCACAGAGTGAAAAGAAGGAATAGAGCTAAGCACAGGCAAAATCCTAGAGGAAAACCTGGTTCAGTCTGCTTTCCACCAGACTCTGGGAGATGAATTGATCTTTCAGCAGGACAATAACCTAAAACACAAGGCCACATCTACACTGGAGTTGTTTACCAAGACGACAGTGGCCGAGTTACAGTTTTGACTTAAATCTACTTGTAAATCTATGGCAATGATCAACAACCAACTTGACAAAGCTTGAAGAATGTAGAAAATAATAGTGGATAAATATTGTACAATCCAGGTGTGGAAAGCTCTTAGAGACTTACTCAGAAAAACTCACATCTGTAATCTCTGCCAAAGGTGCATCTACAAAGTATTAACAAAGTATAAAGTAACAAAGTACAAAGTATTAACTCAGGGGTGTGAATATTTATGTAAATCATATTCAATAAATTTGCTAACATTTCTAAAAACCTGTTTTTAACTTTGTCATTATGGATAACCAGTGGCGGTCAGAGCAGAGACGTATTTCTATTACAGCATATTGGATGACTGTCATTCATATTCCATTCACCCAGTTCAATGTAACAGCGATAGGTTTAGGCTACTACATGATACTCTAATTTTCCCTATACCCATCATGAGTTTGCTACAACCTAGCCTATGAATGAAAGTTCACAACGTAGGTGCACACAGGTCGAGAGACAAATTTGAGGCGACAGACAGTGACACATGGACAGACAGTGACATTCAATACCGCCTTGCACACTCTTGCCTGCATCTAGCTGATCTAGGGTCTAATCATTACTCCAACAGTTGCGAATGAGAGTTTCTATTGGACAAATTCAGGTATGCTTTGTTCCATTTGCTTCCGTTTAAGAAATGTTTTTCAACAGAATCGGCAGAATGAATACACTCCTGATCACCCGTAAACACAGTCCACTTTCATAGCAGCCACACTGTATTCCTTCTCTGCACTCTCCTTCTCTAACCTTGTCCCTTCACTTGTGGACTTCAATGCACAACACATCAGTTAAAAAAAAAAAAACTTCCCAAGCCACACCGCTACACACAGCCTACATCGTTGTCACCATTTTAGCTAAAGTAACATCATAGTCAGCATAGCTAATATAACTAACATGTTAGTAAACCCGTACAAACATACAGTAACGTTAGTGTGCTGTACAGTCAGTAAGCGGTTACACCGGCGGGCCCCGGTGGCAATAAATTAGTAATATCAAAAACGTATCTTGACTTGGTAGAGTTCCAGTGTTGTGTTGGATAGTCATAGCCAGCTAGCTAACATAGCATCCGTCTGTTTGAGCAGGGTGTTTAGGTAGGCTAAACTAGCTAGCTGCATTTGCAAGCTAAGTAAGTGAAAACAAAATTACAAAATCTCTTCATTTCTCTCTCCTTCATTTTGGAATAAATTAATTTGTTCAAAACTGTTCAACTCTTTGAGTAAACCACTAGCTTATGCTTTCAGAACTAGATTAATTATCTGATCCTTTGACTGGGCGGACAACATGTCAGTTCATGCTGCAAGAGCTCTGATAGGCTGGAGGACATCCTCGGGAAGTTGTCATAATTTCTGTGTAAGTCTATGGAAGGGGATGAGAACTATGAGCCTCCTAGGTTTTGTATCGAAGTCAATGTACCCAGTGTAGGACTGAAACTAGCTTTGCTCCGGCTATATCATGGTGCTACCCTACAGAGGGTTGTTGAGGCTAGTGTTGACCTTCTTTGTAAAATAGTGTGTTTTAATCAATTGTTTGGTGACGTGATTATATTTAGTATAGTTTTATCTAAAAAGGAAAACTTTTTTATGTTTAACATTTACATTTTTATGAAATTCACTGAGGAGAATGGTCCTCCACTTCCTCCTCTGAGGAGCCTTCACTGTGTGATACTGTGTGAAGTTGGGTGAGAAAAAAAATCATTTTGAATTCAGGCTGTAACACAACAAAATAAGAATAAATCAAAGGGCAATGAACACTTTCTGAAGGGACTGTATATTCTCCTGATTGCCTGAGGATATCTGCCATGAAAATGTGGATATAGGCTATTGAATACATAAGATTGTAAATATATAGGCATTTATGGCAAATATATTGAATTGTAAATATAGGTATATACACAGAGTGAATAAAACATTAGGAACACCTGAATATTGCATTGTACAGCCTCAATTTGTCAGGGGTACGGACTCTACAAGGTCTCCAAAGCGTTCCACAGGGATGCTGACCCATGTTGACTCCAGTGCTTCCCACAGCTGTGTCAAGTTGGCTGGATGTACTTTGGGGTCTGGACCATTATTGACACACACTGGAAACTGTTGAGTGTGAAAATCCCAGCAGCATTGCAGTTCTTGACACACTCAAACCAGTGCACCTGCACCTACTACCATACCACCCCGTTCATAGGCAATTCAATATTTTGTCTTGTCCATTCACTCTCTGAATGGCACACATACACAATCCATGTCACAATTGTCTCAAGGCCTAGAAATCCTTATTTAACATGTCTCCTCCCCTTCATCTACACTGATTGAAGTGGATTTAACAAGTGACATCAGTAAGGGATCATAACTTTCACCTGGATTCACCTGGTGAGTCTATGTCATGGAAAGTGCAGGTGTTCATAATGTTTTATACACTCAGTGCATATATTTTTGGAATAATACTGTACAATTTTGAAAATGATGATAATGTAAGAACTGTTTGAGAAGACTGTTTTGGTGGGATGGAGTTTTGGCCTTCCGTGGTGACGCCTTCCGTGGTGACATCACCATGCGTTAATTAGTCAATAGACCAATAATAAAGGGAGTTCTGGCCTTCCGTGGTGACGTCCCCATGCGTTAATTAGTCAATAGACCAATAATAAAGGGAGTTTTGGCCTTCCGTGGTGACGTCCCCATGCGTTAATTAGTCAATAGACCAATAATAAAGGGAGTTTTGGCCTTCCGTGGTGACGTCCCCATGCGTTAATTAGTCAATAGACCAATAATAAAGGGAGTTTTGGCCTTCCGTGGGGAGTTTTGGCCTTCGTCCCCATGCGTTAATTAGTCAATAGACCAATAATAAAGGGAGTTTTGGCCTTCCGTGGTGACGTCCCCATGCGTTAATTAGTCAATAGACCAATAATAAAGGGAGTTTTGGCCTTCCGTGGTGACGTCCCCATGCGTTAATTAGTCAATAGACCAATAATAAAGGGAGTTTTGGCCTTCCGTGGTGACGTCCCCATGCGTTAATTAGTCAATAGACCAATAATAAAGGGAGTTCTGGCCTTCCGTTGTCAATAGACCAATAATAAAGTTCTGGCCTTCCATGCGTTAATTAGTCAATAGACCAATAATAAAGGGAGTTCTGGCCTTCCGTGGTGACGTCCCCATGCGTTAATTAGTCAATAGACCAATAATAAAGGGAGTTTTGGCCTTCCGTGGTGACGTCCCCATGCGTTAATAAATAGGGGGAGTTTTGGCCTTCCGTGGTGACGTCCCATATATGTTGCATATATTTAATCATATAGGCATAATTATAGAGACATACAGGGTATATTTGTCAGTGTTGTCACCGGACCTCATCCCAGCAGGAAGCTTTCAATTGAATTTCATCCAATCAGTCTTATTGAGTTACTGCCGTGTGCTACAGTACTGTCCCAACGCGAATTCAATTCCCTGTCCAGCTGTAAGGCTTGAACTGGAGCTAATAAAAAAGAGCTTTTCACCACTCTCACAACCTTTTTGAGGGGCCCAATTAATGTGCGAGAGATATAAAAAGTGATGTGCGCGGCGTAATTCATTGCATACTCATAATTACGTCATTCACAAATGTAGAGCTCTCTTTGAAAGCAACTGTGAGTGGAAATATAATATAAATATACCCGATCCTTTCCTGTGAGATGAACTAAAGATTCAAGCAGCTCTGCGTCACAGAGAGAGAATAAGACACAAAACAGAAAGGCATCATCCTAGATCTGCATCGTACTAGATCTGCATCTTACTAGATCAGCATGGTACTAGATCAGCATGGTACTAGATCTGCATCATACTAGATCTGCATCATACTAGATCAGCATGGTACTAGATCAGCATTGGACTAGATCTGCATCGTACTAGATCAACATCATACTAGATCAGCATGGTACTAGATCAGCATGGTACTAGATCAGCATGGTACTAGATCAGCATGGTACTAGATCTGCATGGTACTAGATCTGCATCATTCTAGATCTGCATCATTCTAGATCAGCATGATACTAGATCTGCATGGTACTAGATCAGCATGGTACTAGATCAGCATGGTACTAGATCAGCATGGTACTAGATCAGCATGGTACTAGATCAGCATGGTACTAGATCTGCATCGTACTAGATCTGCATTGAACTAGATCAGCATGGTACTTGATCTGCATGTTACTAGATCTGCATCGTACTAGATCTGCATCGTACTAGATCTGCATCGTACTAGATCAGCATGGTACTTGATCTGCATGTTACTAGATCTGCATCGTGCTAGATCAGCATCGTACTAAATCATTATCATTCCATGTTCAAGCAGATATAGCTTGACTGAAACATATTATCTCAATTACTCCAACTACCTCGTACCCCTGCACATTGACTCGGTACCAGTACTCCTTGTATATAGCCTCGTTATTGTTATTTTCTTGTTAATATATATATTTTTTTAATTTAGCTAATTTTTCTTACTTTTTAACTGCATTATTGGGAAAGGGCTCGTAAGTAAGCATTTCACGGGAAAATGTCTACACCTGTTGTATTCAGCGCATGTGACACATACAATTTAATTTGAAGGGAGGTTGTCAATGTGAAATGTTGTGGTTCTACAAAAGCTGAGGAGGAGCCAAATTACAACAAAAACCTTATTTAAGACGCACTGAACCATCATATGAAAATGAGACATCAGGCAAGTAATAAAGTCACGAAGACACAAAGCCTGAAGCAACTTCCACTCAATCCTGCCCTTAACAGACACCTATAGACGGACTGCCTGGTGTGTCTGACTGGGAGATTCACACGTGGGCCTCTACCACTGCTACTAACACTAACACCAGCAACCAGATCATCTGTGTTCAAACCACAGGCCCTAACTTAGACACAACCCATCTGATACTGTTACTCTTTAAACTGGTTCCATAGGACAGATGGAACTCATGGTTGTAAGTGGCATAATAATGATGAGTGCTTAGAGACATGTTCAAAACTGAAAGTTTTGTTGAGGTAAAGAATAAGAAAGGAAGAGAGAGAGAATCGTTAAAAGTCTATTCAGGTGAAAATAACATTGTCCCTGACTGGGTTAGACACTCAAGCAAATCATTCCAAAGTCAACATGCTACTCTTCAGTTCCTCAGGAATTATTCATGGGACACCACTTATCTTGTCATATCTCATTTCTTCCACTGTAGTTTTTGGAGGGGAGGAAGGCAGGAAAGACACCTTTAGGGCAAATTATTCTCATTTAATCAAATCACTCCATGTGGCCCAAGGGGGTCTACTCCAAGACACTCAAGGCACTAGAAGGTGGGCTAATGGTTCTCACACCCACACACAAAAAAACTGTTCAGTGAGATACAATGTAAAAAGTGTTAGTTGTTTCAACTTAAAAATATGAATTACCTCGTTGGCGTAAAATGCTAAGTAACTTTTTACAGTGGTGGGCTTACAGAAAAAGGGAGGAATACTGAGAAAAAGAGAGAGAGAATGTAGTGAGAGTGAGAGAGCTAAGAAAGGCAGACAGGGTTCTGGAGTTCCCATCATTTCTACACCGAATCTCCCGGCTCTTTCCACATGGCACAACGTCCAACAACTTACTCCGGGAGTAGGCTAGTGAGTCCGAGAGAGCTATAAAATATAAATTATACCACATAACCTTATACCTCCCAGTTGAGTCATTCAGTTACACTGAGACTCCTGTTGGTTACACAGACAGCCATATCTCTCTCTCTCTCTCTCTCTCTCTCTCTCTCTCTCTCTCTCTCTCTCTCTCTCTCTCTCTCTCTCTACTACTCTCTCTCTCTACACTCTCTCTCTACACTCTCTCTCTCTCTCTCTCCATTTCTATAGCGTCGACATGAATTACTTCCTCTCCCCCTTAAAGAACGTATGGATTACAGCTGAACTGCAATTTCCCTACCGATCATTCCCTAGCCAACCTGGTGACATTGAAGTGTTTATTTTACACTGGCGGCCCATAATTAGTTCTGTGCAAAATCAATTAGGCCCAGTGCAAAATGACGTCCGAATCGTAAAGGAATGGTGACTGTGTGTTCCGTGACACGGTAAAATAAAATATAAACCGCGCAGTCGTGTATTTCTCAGCAGCACCGCAGTTGGTCTGAATGGGTGCTATCATTTCTCCTCTTGAACAAATAAAGAGTTTGTGAGAGTGTAATGCACACGCCTTGTGCATGTTTAAAGTAACAGTCCAAACCTTTACTGTAAAACAGAACAGTTAGTTGAGTTCTCCTTTGATTACTTAGCGTTAGTCACCAATTTGAAACATATTAATCTATGGGATACATACAACGTCTAGACTAACCTCACTTTAAGAAAGGGACTAGTCCTATGTGCTTCATTGCATTTTTGGAGAAATACTTAACTGTACACAAACAAGTGTCATTTTACAGCTCAAACATTTCTCCCAGCTTCTAGTCTTAAGACTCGGCTTGTGATCTGATACACATCGACGGTATTGTCCTTTTAAAACTCTTCACGGAGATATTAACTAGAGGACAATTACGCCTACAAGACAAAACACATCTAAATCTTCATGTAAAAACTATCATTTCACTTATTAATTTGAAACCTGGGGTGGAAAAGTGTGTCCAAATGGTAGAATGTCTTAAGAGGGAATTGGAGAAAGCCTATGCAAGTGTGTGTGTATTTCATTTCTTTCCCTCCGCGCTGGGGTAAAAAGGTAATTAATGTCTACCAAATGTATATTGTTTTAAATCAAGTGCATCTCCCACTGTGCTTTTTATTAAGTTACTGCCTGAGATCTAATTTGTTTTAAGATTTCACAGTGTCTTTGTTTAGTCCTAATGCCTGCAGCTTCGGTTTCAGTGTCCTTTTCAAAGGCTTTTGTCTCCAGCCACCAAGACGTTCAGAACCCCTTTCTCTCAAAATATGACCTTTTCTGTCATTGCCAAGACACACTATCGCTAACACCAAGGCTTTATTAGAAGAGTATACGAGTGGAGAGGAGCAGGGAGATATCAGGCTGTGTGTGTCTTTTGTTTAACTATCCTTGTGGGGACCAGAAGTCCTCACAAGGATAGCAAAACATGACAATTCAGACATGGGGGACATTTTACTGGTCCCCACAAGACAAAATGCTATTTTAGGCTGAGGGGTTAGGTTTAGGGTTACAATTAGGGTTAGGGTTAGAATTAAGGTTAGGGTTACAGTAGGTATAGCTTTAGAGTTAGGGTTAGGGTTAGGGTTAGGGTTAAGGTTAGGTTAAGGAAAGGGCATTTCACAGTAAAGTCTACACCTGTTGTATTGGGTGCATGTGACAAATACCATTTGATTTGATTTGAAGGGAGGTTGTCAATGTGAAATGTTGTGGTTCTACAAAAGCTGAGGAGGAGCCAACTTACAACAAAAACATTATTTAAGACGTACTGAACCTTCATATGAAAATGAGACATCAGGCAAAGTCATGAAGACACAAAGCCTGAAGCAACTTCCACTCAATCCTGCCCTTAACAGACACCTATAGACGGACTGCCTGGGGTGTCTGACTGGGAGATTCACACCCTAGATTTAGGGTTAGGGAAAATAGGATTTTGGATAGGAATCAATAATTTGGTCCACACAGGGAGAGCATGTGTATGTGTGTGGCATGGTGTTCCACCCCTCCACTGAGTAAACAAGAGCATTGTTGATGTGTTTCTGGGTTGTTTGAGCAGAACGGGCAGAAGCAGTAGATACCTGTCTGGGTGACACACTGCCCTTTCTATCCCTGCCTCGTTCCCTCCCTCTATCTGTCTCCTGCCCTTTGTTGACAAAAGTATCTTGGTGACTGCAAAAAGAGTACACATACACACACACGGGCACACACACAATCCCTTCTCATCACAAAAGACACTCAAATGAGAGAGAAAACACCGCCATATTTTTAAATCGGTTCAACCTCATCACTTAACACCCTTCCAGTCTCAATGAAGAGAGAACAAGGAGGGAGAGAGGGAAAAAAATACCATAAAAACTCCTTAAAGAGGAGAGAAAAGAAGAGAGAGATCAAATGATCCAGGCGGTGGGGACAGGCGGCGCGGGGTCAGAGCAAGAGAGCACCAAGCAGCCCTGCTCTTCATTAACACTGGCTCTCAGGGGGTCCAGACTGGCCCTACCTGTCCATGAGATTATTGAACCGGCTAACCAGCAGCTCCCCTCTTCAAGACTAACCAGCAGCTCCCCTCTCCAACTCCTCAGTCAAGGCCCAGAGGAATCCCAGCCCACCGCCGCTGCTGTCTGACAACTCTGGCCCTGAGTTTCTCTGTCTGCTACATGGAACAAGTGCTCCTGCTTCTTCATTGTCTTCTCCCCTCCCTTCACTCTTCGTTCCATGTATCACTTTTACTGTCTTTTCCAATCTTCTACTTTTGTCTTATTTTCTTTACCCCCCCCTTCCCTTTTTAGCTCTCCTTCTCTCCCTTCCTCTACTTTACTTCCCCTGTCCTTTCCTTGTCTGAACCTCCACGGAGAGAATGGGAGAGAGAGAGAGAGAGAGAGAGAGAGAGAGAGAGAGAGAGAGAGAGAGAGACGGAGTGTCGACTTGCGACATGGCAGGCCAGATGAAATGCATGCGAAAAGGCCCAGGCTAGTAGCAGCAGCAGATAAAAGTAATCAAATAATACTCCTGGAATCCAAATAGGCATTCTCTGACTGCAGCACAACCATGAAACATCACTGACAGGCTCCCCAGATTAGGACTAAACATTATGCAAAGCGCTGAACCCATAAACTGAGTGGAGCAGTCAAAGTGAAGGAGGGAACAGGCTCTTTTCTGTGGTGTAGAAGGGGCCTGTGATCTTTTTCTCTCTACCTCTCTCCCGACTCCTCTACCCTTCAGAAATGTCCATGTAGAAATGTGTTACTCTGGCATGAAATGCCTCTGTGTTCTGCTCTGCTCAACTCCGATTGCCTGACTTTTAGGGAAGGTGGAAGCAAGGCCACATAGACATAGACACACACGTAGGCTACAGGAATGCATGACAGAGAGAATGCATTAACACTGTACACGAATACATTGTAAATGGTTCAGTCTTCAACAATACAATGTATTTTAGATTGTGTACATGTACTCAACCAGCTGTTGCAAAAATAGTTTTCTGATACACACTTTTTTTGGGGGGCACTCAAGTCAAGACATAAAAACACCTAAAAACTACTGTATTTAATAAAACTGAAAACATCTTATAACAACATCAAATTCACAGCTGCAGGCTGTGTGTTTGTTTGTTTTTAGGAAGCTGCACAATTTCCTGGTACACTCTAGGAAATCAAATGAACCCAAGCCAAGAGCTACGAGTATCACGGTATCACACATTAATCACTTAAAAGTCACTTCAAAAGTTGTTCAAGTATTTCAACCCATTGGTACAACGTGCATGTTAAATGTGTAACACAGGAATATATTCATCATATGGAAATGTTTACACAATTATAAAGTTCTGTTTGGAAAGGGTTCAAATTGAGAGTGGAATATAGCGGGAACATTTTTTGTTATGATACGTTTTTGATATAGCAGTGTGTAAATATACACAGAAAGGGACTATTGATGATGTTTTACATTGCATTACATGGTGCCATCTTTAAAATATAATTTTCTTTTGTTGTGTATTCTATCATCATTTGTTCAATCAAATGTAGGCTTCATTGTGTGGGCCAAAGACTGGAGTGAGTAGTTGACACTGAAAAATGTCCCTGTATAATCGTTATGCACGCTCTAACAATCAACAAGATCTGGAAGTGACATCGTGACAATTATCACTGACCGTGTACGTTCATAAATTTAAGGGGGGGGGGGATATGTTCGGGACATTTTGTAAAAAGTTTCAGTATGGTTAAACTGTCTGTCTGACTGTGCTCAATAATGGGCACCTGGGGTAAAATCACAACAGCTCCATTTTCAAGATCAAGAAACACAAAAACAACAAAATGGTAAAGTCTAAAATAATATTCCTAATTTATTATAAGTTATAATAATGTTATAATAATGTGTTTTGCAGTGAGGGAGTTTTATATGGGCCACCAACATGTTGATTTAATAAGGTTCACATAAGGTAGGCTAAATAGAAGTTGTATTATAATAACAGTCTATAAAAGCCTATTCTAAATATTGCCTATATCCAAAACAAAATATAATATTTGTAAAGTATGTGGAAAGAGTAAACAAAATATCATGAATGCATGAATTATTTGTGTGCATTAATTATTTACAACTTTCTTGGGGCAATAATAGGCCATACGGGCCAGGCGCCGGTTAGAAAAAGTTTTATCAATGTTTGTAATCCAGCTCCATACCTGATACAGGGCTTCATTTGAATGGGTAAACAGTTTCAAAATCATATTTACCATTTCTGCATGTTGTATATGGAAGACCCGGGTCCTGGGCTCTCGAACTTGCCGTCCTCGAATGTCTGATTTCGCCCTCAAGTGGGGGACTTCTCCTCTGATATATTACAGTCTGAAGTAATTAAAAAGTCGGCGTCGTCCCCGCAAGAAAAGTATTGACTCGTGCGCAATAACAGTTTTATGACATTTGATTGAAAACGGAGACGCGTCTTCGTTTCAGGTTTTGATCTTGAGAAATTAACACGGTCTGGTTCAATGAGAAAATACGTTCCTTGTCAGAGCAGAACAGAATACGTTGCTTTGGAACACACCGTCGGTCTCGGGATGTGAATGCAGGCAGAGGCACGACTGTCCCCTTCCAAAATGTGAACCAGGAGATGCCGAGGGAAATCGCTGACAGCGTCTTCGGGAAAAAAGGCGAATAAACCTATGCTTGTGAGGAGAAGACAGTTTTCCCTAGTCCCGACCCGGGCTCTCTCCGATATTTATTCTGCTAAATCAGCTGTATGCTCCGAGGACACGTCGCGGACGATAAGGCTTGGTTGGAGAATTAGGAAAGTGGCTTCTGGAAGTTGGGCTCCAGCGGTACACAATCTGACAGGACTCTCGGGGCTGTTATACGCCTTGTGAATGTAACCTGAGTGACTGTGGGTCTTGAGTATGAGTCCGTCACGGTGTTGTGTCAGGGTAAAGAGGCACATCTGTGTGTGACAATGCGCCAACTCGACTAAACCCCTACCCTGCGGACATGACAAATCATGGAGAGGTGCTTAGCCTTTTATAATTTATGAAACACTTGCACTTTTATTTCCCGTAAGAGATAGGATCCCGTTAAATAGCCTACTGTAACCTGTTGTTCTGTTTGTTTATGGGAAATGGTTGTTAGTAGGCTAAATTAGGTATTATCAAAATATTTCATCATGGGAAAACTAATTCTCAATTAAACTAACTAAATATTTGAAACTTTAAAGGTTCCAAATTCATAAAACAATAATTATTAAATCGAAAAATGTTATCAGATATTTTGTATAGGCCCTATCAAGCTTTCAAGGTGATGCTAGTTATACTCCAAAGATGACTTAACTTCGTTTCAATGTTTAATAATATTTTTCAGTTCACCTTATTGTGAGCAAACTCAGATTTCGCTCAACCGCACGCACGCACACACACACACACACACACACACACACACACACACACACACACACACACACACACACACACACACACACACACACACACACACACACACACACACACACACACACACAGCTATGTCTTACTATATTGATTCCGATTCTAAATCTTATTTTCCCTAACCTTTACTCCAACTCCAAACCTTACCACTTACCACTAACCTTAACCCCTAAGCCTAAAATATTATTTTTTTTACAAGTGAGGACCGGAAAAATGTCCTCACTTTTCTGAATTTGAGTTGGTTTACTATTCTTGTGAGGACTATAGTAAAGCGTGTACACACACACACAACCCCCCCTCCCCAAAAGGGCTTAGAGATGAGTGAGATGCTTCACAATTCAAACTAGTGCATCAAGTTGCTCCAGTACAGCAGGAGGAAGGAATGCTTGAGGACACTGATGTTTCTCCCATGTTTCCCACATGTTTCCCCCATGTTTCCCACATGTTTCCTAAGTTGTGTCCCTCTGCTGATCCTCTGACGTGTGCTGTCTCTCATTAATGTTTCACTGTGCACTTGTTTTTACCAGGGGTTTGCTGCTCAACATTTGACTGAGGCATCTCAAGAGTCAAAAGAGGAAGGGGAGAGAGGAGGGTGGAGAGAAAGATATATAGAGAGAGCAGTCAGTGACTGGCTTCTCAGTCTCTACTTTTGGACCTAGTGAGAGTGGAATCCCAAGGCAGTCATTTCTATCAAGTTGAGCGTCTGGAAGAAGAAGCCCCACTCACATGTTTGGTCAAGGGGTAAATAATAGATCAGGGATTAGACTTGTGCTGAATTCATTCTGGGGGTAACAAGCTAACTCCGGTCCCAGGATATGCATATTCATTGGTTGGGCCAAGGCCATGGGAGGATAAAGACCATATGCCTGTTTGTTAGGGAGATAGAGCTTAAATCCAGCTAATTAAACAAGATATTACATAGCTCCGTGAGCAACAAAACAAGCCTTTTAAGGATTGTCCAGAAAATAGAAGTGCTACAACTCAGGGGGGGGGGGGGGGTAATAATATAATGATATGGGTCTCTTTGATAGCTTCAAAGGGCCTCAATAATGTTATATGGCTTTGAAAGTGATTTTTCTTCCCCCAATTTATTCGTCATGTCAAACAAACTGTTAATGATAGGGCTGATTAGTGTTGTGACATATTAAACGGCTACACTAATGATGCTGGAGACATCCATGTTGGTGTGAAGTCGCCACCTCGTCTGCCATTAGCATATTGTCAAGCAACGGATGTCTCATTTGATTACGCTTATAAACACAGGCAGTTCAACTAATTAAAGTTACTCAGCAAGTGGTAAGGAGAATGTCCAAGCTCAGCCCTTCTACAGTTTGACATCTGGATTAAAAATATATTATAAAGCTCCTTCACTTACTGAAAGAGCACAAAACTAAATGTGCATCTCACCTACACACACACACACACACACACACACACACACACACACACACACACACACACACACACACACACACACACACACACACACACACACACACACACACACACACACACACACACACAGTCTCTCTGCAATGAGTATAGGTTTATCTGTCCCCATGACAGGACCCTACCTCTCACTAATTACCCAGAGGGGTTATTGATGATGAGCTATTGAACCCAGAGTTGGAGGCCCTCTCTCGGGGATGGCAGTCAGCTATCACAGCCTACAAGGCCATTCTACGCTGGGTTTCTGTCCATCTGTCTGGGAAGCAGCAGTTCTCACTGAGAAAAGGTCAATTCGATCATGTCATGGAAGGCAGAGGGGAGCGGAAAGGGGAGGGACCACAATCGGGCACCACACACACACCTGCTCTAATTCTGCTCTGACTGACTGCTTTCTGCGAGGACATTCTGGTCTGTTTGGCCGGGGGCTCGGTGACATTCTGAACCTGTGAGAATGTTCAGTATGATCACCTCACCTCTGATGTAATATGTTCACTGCAGTGGGTGCTGCTGAGGGCTCATAATAACGTCTGGAACAGAGCAAATGGAATGGCATCAAACACCTGGAAACCATGTGTTTGATGTGTTTGATACCATTCCACTGAACCCACTCCAATCATTACCACGAGCCCGTTCTCCCCAATTAAGGTGCCGCCAATCTCCTGGGGTTCATTGTTCATTACTTGGAAGTCTCATGAACTAGGCTTGTACTGCACGTGTCTGACTCCCAAGGTCTATGTTGAGTGTAATTGAAGTGTTATGTCACGTGCGCCTGACAGTCGTGTATCTGTCTCTCCAAATATACAGGTAACTGACAAAATAAAGACAACTCTTGATCACTTGGTCATACAGGCTAGAAAAATGCCCAGTGGCCCATTATTTTGTCTACCATGTCTAGAAGAAGAGATCTCAGTGACTTCTCAAAGGAGCTTAGAGGGTTTAAAGGGTGTGTGTGTGTGTGTGTGTCTGTGTGTCTCAGTCACCAGACATCAACCAAATTGAAGACTTATGGGAGATTCTGGAGCGGCGCCTGAGACAGCGTTTTCCACCACCATCAACAAAACACCAAATTATGCAATTTCTCGTGGAAGAATGGAGTCACATCCCTCCAATAGAGTTCCAGACACTTGTAGAATCTCTGCCAAGATGCACTGAAGCTGTTCTGGCAGCTTGTGGTAGTCCAACACAATATTAAGACACTTTATGTTGGTGTTTCCTTTATTTTGGCAGATACCTGTATATCTATTTCCATCTCAGCCATTGTCTTTTCATCTCCTCACTTTAGGGTAAATCCATTTGAATTCAATTACTTTTTGAGAGCATCCCTTCTGATAAAAAATAAAACTTTCCATACTGTACATGTTTGTTCATGGAAGAAGTGGTCAGAATGTGAGTTTTAGGACCTGAATGCCAAAACATTCAGGAGATAGATGTGCTCAAAGTTGACCCATTTTGCATACCCTACCATACCATGAGACATCCATGTTTTTATCACTGGAAAAGATAAACAGTTGAGTTTGATATCATTTTACAGCTTAGAAACAGGGTTATCAACCGATCTGAACATTTATTGAGCACCTTTATCTCTTGAATGTTTTGGCGTTCAGGTCCAAAAACTAACTTTCTGACCACTTCTACATAATATGTATGGAAGGTTTTGTTCAAATCAAAATGGGTGCAGTCAAAAAAAGTGACTGAATTCAAATGTATGTACCCTTTAGTAGAAAATGCCTAAAAGACCTAAAAGATGATAAACCATAGTTTCAATAGCGTGCTCCTTGTTCCACGGTGAAGTCGTCACATGTTCTCTCTCTGTACAGTATCTGACCGCCAGGCCCTAGATGCTACCTCTCGAGGGAAATGCGAACTCAAACACAACCTCACTACCTTGCTATGCCCTCTCAGTCAGTCAGTACCCAGCCAAGGACAAGACAAGGCCTACCAATGCAGAGCCCTGGGAGAAATACTCAGACTCCTCTTTCCCACACTATACCAGGGGGGAGTGGCACGCCACATGGGTGAGCCATGGGTAAGCTTGGACCCGGGGCTCATGACACTACGCCCCCCTCCCACGGTGGCCCCCAGGAAGTTGGCTCTCCTCTCATCAATCCTCCCATTATTAGCAGGGCCTGTCTGCTGAGGATGGCTCAGAAGGTCATCAGATGGGAGTTAAGAAGAGGGCCAGACCCGGGGCTGAACTGAGGGGCTTGTGCTGGGGGGGGGCGGTGCTGTAGTTGTCTGATTTAGGTACACAGATAGGTTTAGTGTGGGAGAGGGGTGAAGAGGGGGGAATCAATGGCCTCTCTGTCATTGGGTATTATGAGACTTGAGGCGCGAGTTCCCACAAGGTTGAACATGAGAATGGCTCATGCTTGATGTCAAGACTGAGCGACTGATATCATTCCCTAGTCCAGTTGAGAAAACTAGCTGCAGGGTGTTTCATTTTTTCCACACTGTCACAACCTACAATGTCCAAAATAAAATTCTCAGCAGATATTAAACATCCAAGTTCATGAGTATTTGCAGATATTCAAAAAAAGTGAGCTATATACAGCCGTTCACGTTAAAAAGCCACCCAATGTCATATCCACCCATCCATATTCATCAGATTAGCCACCCACACTTCTGTAATGCAACCCATCTCAGAGAACAGAGCCCTCAGTGGAGCAGCAAAGTGACTGTGATGTCATATGAGACTCAGTGCTCTCACAGGTTGGAATCTCATTTCCATTCTGGAATGAGAGAGACATTCCGCTAAACAGAGTTCAAATTGACATCCCAGCTGACACTTGTACTTCCTGTGTATCTTCAAAGGCAACACGACTTGTGACTCTTTAGTCAGTGTGATCGTAAGCCCCCTGTTCGTTCTGTTGGTTCTCACCTCCCTCAGTTGGAATCAAAGATAACGTTATTATGCAGACGACAGTCCTCCTACCTGAGGTGGCAGGCGGAGACAATTATACTTCCCCGGAATTCTCCACGGAATGTCGCTCGCTTCCAGGCTCGGCTTCCCTTCCTCCCTCACTCCTTCTCAGCCAACCAGGTGCTTGTCACTTGTTTCCTGAATGTTTCATGCAGATGGAGGCATTTGCATGATCAAGATTCCGTGTCGTTTCTCCACATCCGTGCTGATTTTATTTTATTCACTGTTCTCTGTCTGTGTGGCTCTGTGGAGAGAGAAGGCAAGAGAACAGTATGCTCATTGGGACTGCCACAGTGTAAAGCCTACTCATTTTATGGGCTGGCTCGTCACATCAGAACACTGGTGGCAATTAGGGCTGAGTGGCCTCAAAGACACTCGACTCACAAGACAAGAGTCAATTTAACATCTTTAACATAATGTTCTTCTGACTTACATATCACTGCATATGCTATGTGAGGGATTTTCTTATGCTCCATCAATTTACAGTGACAATACAATGCACTTAATTCACAGTAAGCCTGAAAATAACACATAAGTCCTGTATAATTAATCTTTGCACCCAAAACCATGTGCTACATTTATGAAACAGTCGGTCACGAGACACTAGTCTGTAATTGACGGGAGAGGAGGAGGACAACATAAAGAGATGGTATACTGGATGTATTTCTCAACTAACATTTCAGGATGACTCACAGGCAGTATATTGCACCCGGAGAGAACTGGGCACACACACACTGCACACGGGAACACCTGTTTTTCTCGGAATAATGAACTTAAATAAAACGATATAACCTGTCACACATCTTAAAACGGTGCGATGAAAGACGAACGGGAGCCAAATCAAAAGACGACAAGAGTTTGTGTTCATTCAGTCAGGACTTGAAAAAGTATTTTTTATTTTCAAATGCAGGAAGCACACATCAGTGGTGAGATGAAGGGGTCTGGCTGAGAGCTGCGTTTTATGTGCGTAAAATGTTCCTCAGATGTAGATGAATCTATCATTAAGAGGACAGACAAGAAACACTTAAAAGGGGAGACACACACTGCTCCAGACATCCTCAGAGACCGTGTAAGACACACTGTCAAAACATGGTGGAACATGTTGCAGTAATGTAACCTGTATTGGAAACGATGAGGGCCAAATAACATGCAAAGGGGATGTGTGTGACTAGGGGGGCTTCAGCCAAAAACATTGGATCATGTTTTCTGGATGTGAGGTATTATGTTATATAAAATAGGCTTATACTTATCACTAAAATGACATGGCTCCTTTTACACAGGATGTTGTAATTGTTATTTAATCATATTTACTTTGGAGGTTTGTGGATGACATTGGCTGCATTTAGACAGGCAGCCCAATTCTGATCTTTTTTTCACTAATTGGTCTTTTGAACAATCAGATCAGCTCTGTAATATAGCTGATGTGAAAAGATCTGATGTGATTGGTCAAAAGACCAATTAGTGGGGGAAAAAAATCAGACTTGGGCTGCCTTTGTGAACGCAGCCATAGAGTGGCAATTTACTTCTAACTGTGCATGCACCTGATATCTGGATGTAATGGGCCTGAATTAGTCATCCATCTAATCACTGATTGGGACCCCATAGAAAGTCACTGGGGACGGTTGTCCTCCTCTGTAACGATATAAAGTGGGGAACAAACCCCTTTTCCAGTGATCCAGATCCAGAATCAGGCTCCTAAATGGATGATTGCTCACCATCTCCATTAAACAAGGAGCTTTGTTGGGAGGCAGGCAAGGGGAGAAGAGAAAATCTGATTCATACAGTATAAATGCCATGTGTCCGTCTGTGCAAGTCTAACAGGGCAGATGTTGCGCATTACGCGTCAGTCTACTGCCTCTGAAACCGCTCCACAAATGAGGATCCTAATGAGAGGCACTGCTTGTGGGTCAAGGAACAGCCTAATCGTGCTAAGTCAATTGATTTATTTTTGTCTTTCTCTGTCTTTTATTTTCTCAGCCGGGCAGGCAGAAGGACCAGACAAACAGAGAGAGCAGATGAACCAACATTTGTGTGAATGAACAACAGACTTGCCAGTCCTCATATTTCTTCATTGTAGTATCTCTTCTCATCTTTCATGCCTGGCCACTCATTACAGTGCATGCAAGTATGAGTCCATCCATATGTTGCTGCATGTCCAGCAAAACAGCAGATTTTTTCCCATACCAAGAATGTTAAACATTCATACTAACTGCAAATGATAAACAATTATCAAACTAAAAAGTAGGACAAGTGGTAAGTAATTAACTGTGAAAAGGAGAAGACCAAGAGTAGGCAAATGCAGTAGGCTACACTGATAGTGGGGTCTGTGGCTTCATTTCCCCTAAACACACCAATTACTGTGTGATTGACTTTACTAAAGAACGTATTAATCAAAAAATGAATACGTTCTCTCCTACTAGGTATTTTACAACAGTCCTTTACATTTCAAACAATTAGAGCTCTGCTTTCAGTTACTTCCTAATACGTTGTGTCGTAAAAACTGACGTTTGGGAAGTACGCTGACGTATGGGGAAGTAAATAACGGAAAACAGCGCGCTTGTTTGAAATGGAAAAGGCGTCTCGGTAGCTATTGACAACAGTGTGATTCACTCAGAAAGTGTACATTTCGTCTTGCAATATTTTGTAGACAGCAATACATACCCTACATGCACGGATAAATATACAGTTGTCCTTTAGGATACGTATGCTTGCCGTCCACAATGATGCTGTTCAGTGCATGGACTTTTGACATGTAACGTTATCGTTCAACTTAGCCAGCTGCTAACGTTAGCTCTTCCTACTTTGCTTTGTAACGTTGTCCGATCGAGAAAGTTGTCAACACCCAAGGTAATGTTTGTTTACTTACCGCCGACTGGCTAACTAAACAGAGTAGAACACCTGTTGCAGTGCACGGTCGTGCTTCACTGCTGGGCTCACCTTCAGTTATAGGCTAGCTAACGTTAGCTAGCTAGCTAACTGGCAAACCAGCTAGTTTCTATGGTCTCTTCAAAGTTACTTCTCCCTTTTGTCCTTTGTTGAAGTGAAGCTAGGCTCCATACCAAAATGTCCTCCCGGTACAGGACCATATGTAGCTAGCTAACTTTGCTAGCTAGCTAATGTAATATTAGACGACCACCTAGCTGATTGGCACTAGTCTTGAGGACAATTAGTAACACCTGTTGACTTGTCTCTGTCACTAGAGCTCTAACGTTATTCCCAAATCAATAGTGCAGCAACAACATTGATCACTACGGGCTCGATATTACTATACAGTCTAATCTAATGTAAATCTATATAGTGTTGTCTCTGTAGCTAGCTTTCTACTGTAACGCTGAAGCTTACTGTATATTGATGAGAAAATGTGTACTGCCTCCGTCATTTTCTTTATTTTTCTCTTTTCCAGCTCTATGATGGCTACTAGAGACAGCAGTCGCATCATGCTGCTGAAGGAAGAAGTGAGGAGTTTGTCTGAGGAGTTAGTGCAATGCCAGGTGACTGTGCTGGATGGTATTGATTACGTTGTCAACAGCTGAGTCTAGCTATGTTGTTGCCAACATTTTCTGTGTTTAAAATAAATCAGTTTATACACAACATCTCAACCTGCGTTAGCTACTTCACAAGTGAACAGTTTCTAAGTGCTTACAAATACACACGGCAAGATCCTAATAAACATAGGAAAATATTGATAAATGCAACTTATATGATATTTAGAAGACGCTTTGACTTAGTCGTGTGCATACATTCTTTTTACATATGGGGGGGCCCAGGGAATCGAACCCACAACCCTGGCGATGCAAGCGCCATGCTCTACCAACTGAGCCATACAGCACCAACTTAGGTAATACATCTAGCTCTGTAACCACAATAGCAATGATAGATTGACATGAAGTTGAGCTTTTTGCCCTTTTCCTTGCTATTGCACATTCCCTGCACCATAGGCAATGACCATTTCATATTTGGGTCATAGGCTAATCAGTGAGTTTCAGCGTTTAGAACATTGCAGATAGAAACGGATTTATAGAACCTAACTCCCAGTTAATCACAAACACATTTGATCTACACATTATATTCCCATCTAGAACATACTATAACGTTGCATCCTCCTGAACGAGTCTCAGTCAGTCTCTCTCTCTCTGATGCTGTGATGGAGAGATGCTCTCTTGTCGTTACAGGCTCGCCACCAGGTGGCGTCTAAAAACATAAACGGTGTATTTACCTGGAATCAGTGTCTCACTTTGCATATTCATAAGCACATCTTGGAGAAGCTCACCTCTGTGAGTGTGTGTTTATATGGGCAAATATATGGACAAATATTTCACTCTACACTATACAAGACTCTGTCTTTTGAGTCCAGCATAGATCATTGCTTGTTGACAGTAGTTAATGTTTTACTTGTTGTTTCTTGATGTGTTCTGAGATTCCGAAGAAGGCCATTGAAGGCTGAAACGTCAGTCTTTTAAACTTGTATAATAAAACAAGCAAGAAAATGAATTGTGAGTCAGAGCCTTTTCCTGTCCAATGATCCCAACATGTATTGAAGGGAGTATTACTCGTTTCAAGGTACAGTATAAAGCACTGACCAGCATTTGTCGATTTTACAAGACACTTTTATCCAGAGCGACATACAGTAGTGAGTGCATACATTTTCTTATTGGTCCCCTGTTGGACTCGAACCCAGAACCCTGGCGTTGTAAGCATCATGCTCTACCAACTGAGTTACAAGGGACTACTTTGTATGGTCTGTCTGTCTGTCTGTCAGACCTGATCCAGACCGAAGTCACTCACAACCTCCATTACATCAACCAGTTACTGTATTTCTCATCTATTGAATTGACATGAATCACTTCTCCTCGGTGGTCTGGGGAGAGAGAGAGCATCAATGATTCTGTCTGTCTCTTAGTGACTGTTAGACAGTGTTAGTTGTACCGTGTACCATTCAAATCGTGGCATTTGAAATGCCATTAATGTGTAAATTCTCTGGCACAGCGTTCTCAGGACCACCATTAACTACAAAGTGGCCCGTCTGTCGGCCAGAAAATGTTCCTACTTGACCATGCTAATTTTATTAATATGTGGCTGCATTCCAGGCCCACTTAGTATGTTTAGCCCATGGTCTTTCAAGGTCTGCAATTACAATTAATAATTCAGTGATCATCAAAAACACATTCGATACATCTCTAATACTGTGGAGAAGCCCTTGATATGGGTGGTGAGGGTCCTGGCGAGGAGTCTCACTGTCAGTATGTAAGGGTTAATGGCAGCCATAGGCCAGGAGAAGCGAGACCACCTATTTGATGTCAGGCCTCCATTTCTTAATTTGTCATTAACGGCAGTGCAGGACCAGGATTGGTGAGATCTCTATTCATCCAATAAGGATCGACTCTGCTCTCTCCACTTTGTATGTTCAGCCCATGGTCTACCAAGGTCTGCCTCCGCCATTTAGTAAATAATTGATTAGACACTTTTGAATGGGGTTTTAAAATTCATGTGCTAATTGGAGACCAGTAGATTCCAGTGGGAGTGATGACTTTTCATCTTGTGATGATGTGAAAATAATTTAACAGATGATTTTATATTAAGTCGATTTGGCATAATTCTATCTTTTAGTGTGCCGAAAATGTAGTTTTTAGATGTTTCTCATTAAATGTAATGTAGCTTAAAAAATAAATAAATGGAACACCGTTTTTTGGGGGCGGCGAGTCAATTTGAATGTGAAATGTGTCACGGGCGGAGGCTCTCAGGTGTCTCTGCACCTTCCAGGACTCTCTCTGTCATCAGTTTAGTGCTTCTCCTCCGCTAGTTACTTCAGAGCTGCAGAGAAAACGTCCAGAATCAGATGCACTTTATTAATAAGGGATATGCTGCTTTAACTGCTGTTCTGGTTTGATCTCTAACTCCCCAGTCATGAATTGTGCATAATGACAAGTGTCAATGTAGCCTCCCCTTGAGCCGAAGGTCACACTCCAGTAATGTAATCTCTCTGTAAAGACAGCACCATGATTAGAGAAGGCACACCACATCTAAAGTTTTATTTTGTACAGGCCATTTGAATTATTGATTGGGTTGCCCCCCCCCATATATGCTAATGTATTCAAGCATCTCATTGAATTATTTGTATTTCATTTAGAATTGCTATAACATCACCTCTCACTAATTATATTTTAAGATGTGAGAAATAGTGTTATTATTTCAGAAAGGGATGTCAAAATAGGAAATGAATTTCAGTATTTCTGTGCTATGTGTCTGTGTGGTTCATGAAGACTACCACATGTCACATTTTTAGAATAATGATTTGATTTAGTCATAATAAGATTTGAGTATAATCATTCATAACCGTGAAATCTTCTAACCATGAAATTGTTTGTTCTTCTCACAGGCTGACAAGGAGTTTGTGTGGTCCCTATGGAAACGCCTCCAAGTAGCCAATCCGGACCTGACCCAGGCCGTCAGCCTAGTTGTCGAACGGTGAGTTAGTAATTGTCACGGTTCCCTCTCACCCATACGTTATACCCTGTAGCTCATCTCCATACTACAACCTGTGAAGAAATGTTCAGGGCCTTTAAGATCTCCCAGAAATCCCATCTCCAAAGGGAAACAGAGGTAGGGAGGGAAGTACGTCCGCTGGAAGTTATCCCAAGGTTGTGTGTGCGAGACACCTGGTCATTCTGGTGGGTTTACGGCTGAATAGTGCAGATGCTCCTCAAAGCCCTCTCATCTCCAGTCTAGCTGCTCAGCCATGGAAACCACCCACGTTAATGAAAACAGTCTCGCTCGGCTCCCATTCTAAAACTGGGAAACCGTTCACTGCCAAGTGCTTCGTTTTTTTTTCCGGGGATAAAACATTAGATTGAAGATGACCTTTTGCGAGGGGCGGCTAAGCCTCACAGAATACATCAGCATGGGAACAGGTTGGAATGAACAGGGGTTCAGGTATTTCAACTACTGCAGTCATACACGGTAGTAGTGTGAGTTCAGGCATGTCTGTTCTTTTCAAAACTTCTGTTGGAAAGTTGTTTGATTTAAAATGCTGTGTCAAAATGTTGTTTTTCGTAAAGCTACACCAAGCTCCTCGTAAACAGAATGAAGATTCTAAAGAATCGTGGTGCAGGATTTCATTTCTTAATAAAGACTGTTCATTTCTGTTCATAACAAGCATTTCAATGTACTGTAGTAGACCTAGATGTGGAGTCCTTTTCATGCTAAATGTCGTAAAAAAAAGACAATTAAACCAAGATTTTGGCTCCTTTTCATGTAGTAGGTCTAGTAGGCCTGTGTTCTACATTCCCCTGCCTTTTGGAGCATCAGACACAAAATAAAGCGTGTCAGTTGGCAGGAGCCTCAGACGGTTGGTTTCAGGGGGAAAACATGTGTGCCAGGTTCAGGATCCTCTCTGTCTGTGTCTCAGGCAGGTTCCCCATCCCCCACAGCTCCGGCTAGGGAAACCCAACAAAGCATGTTGGTCCACAGGGGCCTAGGTAACATGCACCCAGAGAGTGTGTGTGTGTAGTCTATCAGCACACTGGCACCGCGCTGCACACGGCGGGTATATTGACATGATAATTGCGCCGACTCCAGTCAAGCGCCGGGCCTGTGGGGGATTCCAGCTGGTCTTGTAGCGATTGGATGGCTGCTCAGGACACGGTTAACACGGCAAAGGATACAAGGTAGCGCTTGACTCCGAGGAGACCAGGCATTCATTTCAATGTCCCTCTGGGGGGGAGAGCCAGCCATGGCATGGGGAGGAGAGGAGCCTGGATTGGGGTGGAGGAATGGGGAGATGGGGGGTTGGTTGGAGGGGGTGTCCCTGGTGATCTCAAGAAGCTGTTGAAACAAACTGGCCCCAATCGTTATTCTTTTGTCTCCGCTCCCCAAACAGTGAACAGGAGAAAAGAGGCCTGAGCCAGAATGAAAGATATGCTGCTGGAGGAGGCTGCTGCTGCATGGCCCAATGGGGCGGAGAGAGAGCGAGGGAAAAAGTTTGCTGTGTGTGTGTGTGTGTGTGTGTGTGTGTGTGCTGAATAGGATTCCAGGTTTGATGTGGTCCTGGTAATTACCTTATCTGGAGAACAGTGAAATGACACTGGGGTGCTGATTGACATACTTCTGGTGTCTGCCTGCCTGCCAGCGCCCAGGGAGCCCGCTGAGTGTTTGAACACACAACTTTGGGTTTATCTTCTTTTCCTGTGACCTGCTTTTCTTTAAGGCCCTCTTTGTTGTAATTTGGTTGCCTGAGTTAAACAACATCAGTTATGTGCCTATTGCACAGATATTTGTTGATATTGAGTGTTTCTGTGTTTTGTTTTGAAACTGTCATTTAATGTACTAGACAGTAAAATAATATGCTATTATAGGGGTGACAGACTACATGCACTTGGCATATTCACTTCTCTGATAACATTCAATACTCTGTAAACCTGTGCACTGAATGGGTTTTCCCGTTGATTATACGAATGAAGCTATCATTTCCCCTCAGATGAGCTTGTTTGCTGTCGTTTGCCATATGCTAGATCCTGTCAGTGGGTCTGTCACCACCACATCACCCTTATGCCTCCAAATGAAACCCATCATCATTAGCAGGACCAGAGAGTCGTTGGAGACGAGCTGCTAACGATGCTTCAGCTCTGGGCCTCGCAGTCACATCACCGCTCTGCCGCTCTCTCTCTCCGTAGAAATAGAATGACAGATTGAGTGACTCTGCATAGAACTAGAATGACATAGATTAACATTATATTTCTATGTTTCTCTTCGTCCCCAACAAGAGAGAAATGGAAAGCTGAAGCCAAGGACCGCAAGGTGCTGGAGATCCTGCAGGCCAAAGACTACAAGATCCAGGAGCTGGACCAGGTATTGTTGTTATGACATGTGGAATGCATAGTGAGTGAACCATGTCTGCGTCGTACCCTGATGTCTGAACAGAGAAACCTCCCATAGGAATTTGTCTTCCATTTGATATGAAGGGATGCATTGAAATAGAATGCCTGTCTGAGTGAGAGTGCAAGTCCAGTCTAACCTACAGTCAGTCAGTCCTGTTATATAAAAGACCCATGAGCCTTGGGTTTGTCTGAGGCAAGCCCTATCACTAGCGCAAGTGCTAACTCTATGCCCACCTATAACAGTGGCTCAGTATGTGTGTTCTATGGGCTGCTAGGACAGATAATGATTACGGCGACGCACTGTAGTTTACCCTTAATCACCGTCCCTTAACAGCAGCATCTGTCAGTTTCTGTCATTACATTAGCAACCTTCTCTGTCAGCTGGCTAATGCTACGCTAACTTCATCCCATCCGCTCCCAGAGAGACGGGCGCTAAATGCTATCATCAGCAGCTCTTTAACAGTGTGTTTATCCCGCCCTCCTCACTCATCTCAACACTGATTTAGCTATGTACAATTAGCCAGAGCTGTGGAGCACAATAGAGGTTACACATTATTTTCTTACCACTGCTCTGTTTGTTCTGAGAAAAAGGGTGTTGGCACAGATTTCAAACATGTTATCGGTCAAACCCTGTCACTGTGAGGGAGAATGAAGGAAGGACGCAGGCAGGTTCATTCATTCTGCCGCGCCATCAACATTTTTACATCATTTTTTCTGTCATTTAGCAGATCTCATCCAAAGCGACTTACAGGGATATTTGGGGTTAAGTGCCTTGCTCAAGGGCACATCTGCAGATTTTTCACCAAGGGATTTGAACCAGCAACCTTTCGGTTCCTGGCCCAAGTCTTAACCACCAGGCTACCTTTGATGACCACTGGACACTGCTCAAGTCTTAATAGGCCTGACAGTATGTTCCCACTCACTGCATAATATTCCTCAACATCATCTTGTGTGCCTGCAGAAACAACAAACTGTTTGGAATATTACGAATACATTGTATTATTAAGTAAGTAACCATGGAGATAAGTGTAATAACTGGTTAATTTCCATGCCCCTTCACTTCTAAACTATACCTTGAAAGTAGCAGCACTCCACCCCCACCCCAAAGTTCTTTATAAGAGCAGTAGAAATTCTGGTTGGTGAAGTTCTGGCCTATTTGCGAAGCTCATTAATAGTCAGGATTGTGTGCAGTGTCACACAGACCACTGACATTCATCATCTCGTCCAGATTTGGGCCAAAGGAACCCAAATGGTGATTAATTGGTTTTTCCCCCTTTACTGTTCTGGAGATGTGATGGTCTGCTGAGTCCACACAGGACCTCACGCTATCCCTCTCAATGTCTCCACTCCAACTTTCACTATCGTCTTTCCTTTTCTTCTTTTTTCCTCCTCTCGCTACCTCTCTCTCTCTCTCTCTCCCCCTTTCCTCTCTTTACCTCTCCCCCCTCTCTCTCTCTCTCTCTACCTCTCTCTTTCTCCCCTTTCCTCTCTTTACCTCCCCCCCCTCTCTCTCTCTCTCTCTCTCCCCTTTCCTCTCTTTTCCTCCCCCCCCCCTCCCCTCTCTCTCTCTCTCTCTCTCTCTCTCTCTCCCCCCTTTCCTCTCTTTACCCCCCCCCTCTCTCTCTCTCTCTCTCTCTCTCTCTCTCTTCTTCAATTCCCTTTCCTCTCTTTTACCCCCAAGTAAGGTAAACTCTCTAACTCTCCCCAGAAGTTTCCTCTTGAAAATGTCTTTACCTCTCCCCACAAGATAAAATAAATAAGCATAGATCTCTTGTCAATCCTCACCCTTTTCTCCCCACAAATCTTGCTGCTCTGATGGCACACTGTCTCCCCTTTGAGGGAAATATGTCTCTTGGGCTTAGGAAGTGCAGCTCAGTTTCCACCTCATTTTGTGGGCCACACCTGTCTTCTCTCCCCTTTCCTCTCTTTACTTCTCCCCCTGTCTCTCTCTTTCCTTTTTTCTCACAGTTTACCTCTCCCTCCTCTCTCTCTCTCTCTTTCTCTCTTTTTGTTTTCTCTCTAATTGTGCTGCTGTCTGGGGCTCTCTCTCTTCTCCAGGTTCATCTCTCTGTAGGTGATGGCTTTGTTGTGGAAGGTTTGGGAATCCTTCCTCCTGGTTATCTCTCTCTCTCTCTCTCCCCTTTCCTCTCTTTACCTCTCCCTTTCCTCTCTTTACCTCTCCCCCTCTCTCTCTCTCTCTCTCTCCCCTTTCCTCTCTTTACCCCCCCCCCTCTCTCTCTCTCTCCCCTTTCCTCTCTTTACCTCTCCCCCTCTCTCTCTCTCTCTCTCTCTCCCCTTTCCTCTCTTTACCTCCCCCCCTCTCTCTCTCTCCCCTTTCCTCTCTTTACCTCCCCCCTCTCTCTCTCTCTCTCTCTCTCCCCTTTCCTCTCTTTACCTCTCCCCTCTCTCTCTCTCTCCCTCTGTCTTTCTCCGCTCTCTTTCGTCTCCACTCCCTTCCATTTTTGTAACATAATTAGCTTTCATTTTTAACTGCACTGGGAATTTTTAATGCTAATCTCTCTGTCCTCGACCTCTTAACTTCCCCTAAACCTTTTTCTTACCAATCGAACACTACTGGAGTTGAAATTGTTCTCGCCCACCTCATTATCAACGTTTGAATTTATTTCTACTTCGCCCGTATAAATCTCTATTAAAGCCCGTTTTTGCATGGCGAACGAGGAGATGAAGGTGTCTAGTAAATCCACCATCTTGGAAAAGATTTGAGCGATTCCCCCAACATGGCAATTAATTGCATCCCAGAGCATGGTGTTATTTTAGAGCTACCCGCAGCCTGCAGTGGATTACTGCCATGCCAGAGCCCAGCTGATGCAGTGTTAAAAGGGCAGCCTCCTCTCTCTCCTCCTACAGTCGCCCAGCTATAGACCTGCCAGAAGACTAGGCGGCAGGAACAGAAAAAAAGATGGATCATTAAAATTATGGAACCATTTTTCATCGTTTTGATTCCTTTGTTCTAGTTTGTTAGTAAAGATGAGGAGCATCGTTTTGATTAGGCTATCATGCTAACTGTATTGTAAATGTACAGAGCAGTAGTTCATTATTCTATGCAGGCCTACACCTATTAGACAGTATTAGAGTGCTCTTATTCTATATAATTGGCTCATTGTGTAACATTGTAAGTGGTGAGGTTAGCACATACAGTAGTGTGAGGCCTACAGTACATGAGTTGGCTCATGTGTACGGAGGTTTACTGAGGCCAGCATTATGAAAGCGAGGGCTTGTGAAGGGTCTCCTTCAGCACCTGTTGTGAGATCAGGGGCTAGAAGGAAGGTTCTGGCCCGGTCACAGGCCTTGTCAGTATCTGCCAGATCTGAACCCAACTGACACAGAAGATGACTAGGATAGAGTGGTTAGATGTGGAGTAGATTAGACCTCGCATGAGATCCAACTGTGTCTTCCTCGCTAGTGGCCATTTGATAACAGGAGCTCATACTAAATGTCACCCTCTCTGTCAATAGGAGCCTCTGATTGATCCAAAATGGGACCCCTGTAGTTACTGTAAAGCCTACTTCCTTCCAAAATCCATAAATAGTTTATTCCCTCCCGTTGCCAAAGATTGCTGTTGTTGACTAACGTCGTCTCTCTCTCTTTCCTCATCTCTCTCTCTATCTCTCTCTTTTTCTCTCTTTCCATCTATAATCCCCTCTCTCTCTCTCCCCCACTCCCTCCGTTGGCTGAAACAGAGAGTGACAGGGCAGCAGCAGGAGATCACCAACCTGGTCCAGAGGAAGATGGCTGTGGACGAGGACAGAGGCCTAGTGAAGAAGGAGCTGGCAGCTCTGCGCCGCAAGCTGGGGAATAAGAGTCAAGAACTTAAGGTTTGGAACAAATTTCCAGTGGCACCCGCCTGCCTGCCTCCGCTTTGAGCTTTGAAGCCTCTGCGCTCTGGCTCCTTGTAGGCAACCACTAGTCTTCACTGTGACACCAAACAGGACATTTCCCCCAGGGCTATACTGTAGCCTGAGGCCTCAAAATCACTTAGAGAGGCAGGAGGAGGAAAAGAAACACGGTCTATGTGTTTTTCCTCGCTCTGGAGCGGGCCAGATCTCTCTCTCTCTCTCTCTCTCTCTCTCTCTCTCTCTCTCTCTCTCTCTCTCTCTCTCTTTCGCTCTCTCTCTCTGACATGTCTCCAAACTGAGGGTTTTTTCGGAGAATGCCAAAAAGCCAGAGATAGCGAGGGAGAGAGAAGTAGATAGCTTGCCTATAGATAAATACTTAATGATCGACCATGGAGGGAGTGAAAGTAAGACGTTCGTGTGATGATGTGGCTTATCCCTAATTACGGCCCTGATGGGACCCTGGCTATGATTCATTAATAAAGGAGTGATCTCGAGGTCCGCGGATGCGTCTTTGCATTGCGGGGTCTCGCTGATAAAATAAAACATAAAATCCAACTCCGAGAGCGGGGGAACCATCAAAGGAGGCTGGAATCAGATGTAATGGATGTTGTAGTGAAGTGTGTTCTCATTAGGAGGCCTGTCATTAAAGGGAGAATCTGCGTGGCCCCTGTTACCTGCCTCACAGTTAGCCCCGGCCCTCACAGCCTCACAGCACAGGTGACCTTGTCAATCAGGCATGCGTGAGAGCCGCATGGGGGGGCCACAGTGGAGCTGAGCAGCGGAGGCCCCAACCAAGCACAGAATAGCACTGGCTTTACATTCTACATATTCATCCCATCTCATCCTCCTCAAAACCCCATGCTACTTTTTTTCTCCTCTCTCTTTCCCCCTCTCTCCTTCTCTCCCTCTCTTCATCCGTCGGTGTTGTTTATCTGGCCCTGTGACTCCTGCCCCCCCTCTTCTTCGTTCAGGATGTGAAGGAGGAGAGGGGGAGGAGAGAAGAGGCCCTGGAGGAGGAGAAGGAGGCATTAAAGTCCTGTTGCTCTGCCCTGCGAGGCGACCTGGAGCAGGCACAGAGGCAGGAGAGGAGACACGGAGAGGAGAGAGACTCCGCGGATGCCAAAGTCAAGGTAACACACAGAGAGATGCCATGTGGAGGGGGGAACTGGGGACCAACCACATGAGATATGTGGATATATATGTACACACACACACACACACACACACACACACACACACACACACACACACACACACACACACACACACACACACACACACACACACACACACACACACACACACACACACAGAGGAAGGGTTCCGTTTCTTCTACACACCTTGAACCTCCTTATTTCTCCCTCCTCAATATATGAATGTCAAATAATTCCTCTCTCAAAGCACACATTTTAAATATTGATGGCCCTGTTCCGAGGGTGGGAGAAATAATTACTTTTAACATTTTGGACCCAAGTCTCGTCTGGTGAGGAAAAGAAGAAGCCGAGCCCCGGCCAAGTCCCCCGATGTGATCACTGGACGACTGTAGTGTTTTAGTCCTCTCCTTATTCATGTAGCTTATTAGCAGAATCAGTGATATGCATCTCTCCCCCTCGTCATTATTATGTATCAACTTTACTCTCTCACTCTAATCCGCCTCGCAACAAAAGAATCACCACAGCAGCACGTTGGACACATGTTGTTCAAACAGTCAGACAACCAATCAGTGTCAACCCACAGGAGACCGCCAATACCACCACTATCCTTCTCACTCTCCTCTTGGAACAGAACACAACTGCCCATCAATAGTAGAGTTTGGGGGGGGCTCTGTGGACGCACACAGCACAGAGGCTCGAACACGCACTCACAGACAGACACACTCCGCTGACGCACATAGCACAACTCTTCTCAGTACGAGCCAACAGTCATTTCTCATCAGCGCTCATCCAGTCAAGTGCATGAGCGACAGACAGACAGAAAGAGAGACAGGCAGACAGAGAGAGAGACAGGAAGACAGAGAGAGAGACGGGAAGACAGAGAGAGAGAGAGACAGGCAGACAGAGAGAGAGAGAGAGGTAGACAGACAGAGAGAGACAGGCAGACAGACACAGAGAGAGAGAAGCAGCCAGAGAGAGAGAGGCAGACAGAGAGAGAGACAGGTAGACAGGCAGAGAGAGACAGGCAGAGAGAGAGAGACAGGTAGACAGACAGAGAGAGAGAGACAGGCATGCAGACAGGGAGAGAGAGACAGGCAGAGAGACAGAGAGAGAGGCAGACAGAGAGAGAGAGACAGGTAGACAGAGAGAGAGACAGGCAGAGCGAGAGAGACAGGCAGGCAGAGAGAGAGAGACAGGTAGACAGACAGAGAGAGACAGGCAGGCAGGCAGACAGAGAGAGACAGGTAGACAGAGAGAGACAGGTAGACAGAGAGAGAGACAGGTAGACAGACAGAGAGAGAGACAGGTAGACAGAGAGAGAGACAGGCAGGCAGACAGAGAGAGACAGGTAGACAGACAGAGAGAGAGACAGGCATGCAGACAGAGAGAGAGAGAGAGGCAGACAGAGAGAGAGAGGCAGACAGAGAGAGACAGGTAGACAGAGAGAGAGAGATACAGGCAGGCAGAGAGAGAGACAGGCAGGCAGAGAGAGAGACAGGCAGGCAGAGAGAGAGAGAGAGAGGCAGACAGAGAGAGAGGCAGACATAGAGAGAGACAGGCATGCAGGCAGAGAGAGAGAGGCAGACAGAGAGAGTGATAGGCAGACAGAGAGAGAGATAGAGAGAGACAGGCAGAGAGGGAGGGAAGGAGGAGAAGAGAGAAAGAGAGGGCTTTGAATAAGTCAGGGCCAGGGTGTAATTATGACAGGGTCAGTCCCTAGTAACAACTCCACTACGCACATCAATCACATCACCAGACACAGACAGACAGACACTCACCTGGCTCTGCTCCTGACCAGGCTTTAATATCATGCAACTCTGAGAGATGGATGGAACACATGGAATGCACAAGGATTCCACACCAATTTAGAACGATAAGTCTGTTCAAGATTGGAACATGAAAAAGTTACAAGAAGTCACAACTATGCACTGATTTTGTTTATGTACTAGTAGTGTTATCGCTACATCCTTAGCGCCATCTTTCACGGTGGCTAATTTGCTGCCATTAAATTGCGGCCATTAATTTCACCGGCGTCGGTGATTGAAGCTGTTTTTAATTACAGTCAGACTTGTCCCGATGCCCCCTGTGTGTTTGATGCCAGGCGGCCGGGTCTGCCCCGCTGTAATTGTAGCCTCTCGTTAAAAGGAGAGAGGCTCTTGTGAAGTTTTAAGATGACCCTCAGTGCTCAGACACTCTCAGACCTCTTATCTCTCTGGCTCTTAATGGTAAGAGTTGTTTGGCCATTAGTGGAGTCCAGCAACGCAACATCAACACGTAACGTCGTAGAGGGACTCCGTCAGGGTAGAGACGGGTCATACACTGTGTCCTGGCCTCTGGCCGCTGTTTTCACCTGGACTTTTGTATTAGCACATCTACGCCGTTCTGAAGCTCATTTAGGAACAGGAACACCAAGCCTTTACCAAATCCACTGAGGAATACAAACGGTCACCGTCATTTGTTGAACAAACACAAAACAGAGTCGTGCAGCTTCCTCTAGACCAGGGGTGTAAAACCAATTCCCTGGAGGGCCTAGTGTCTGCTGGTTTTAGGTTTTTCCTTTCAGTGAAGACCTAGACAACCAGGTGAGGGGAAGTTCCTTACTAATCAGTGACCTTCATTCATCAATCAAGTACAATGGAGGAGCGAAAACCCACAGACACTCAACTCTTAGTGGAATGAGTTTGACACCTGTGGTCTGTGGACTTTACAGCATGTTTTTGTGACGACTGTTGCTGTAAACAGACACAAGTACATTTGATTAGTTGATTGATTGACTGATAGTCCTCTTCTTGTCCTCCACCATGGCAGGAGATGGAGGGTGATCTGAGCGATGCCCAGCGGCAGGTGGCAGACCTTCAGGGCCAGTGCAGCAGCCTGGCAGACCTCCTCTCCTCCACGCAGAAGGAGGTGGCACAGAGGGACCAACACGTCACCCAACTCGGGTCAGATAATAAAACCTTATAAAAAGACATTGTATGTGACAGACGCCTTTCAGGTCACTCTTGGACACCTTGCATTAAAAATAAATGTAAACTGCTGTGTGACGTGCCATGATGTCTGTGATTTGGCATCGTCATGGATACAATGCACAATGACGTAAATGTCACAGGCAATATTATTCATGCATTCAAATTGGTCTGTCATGTTGTTTTTGTATACCTTGTAAGTATAAATTGTACAGTGAAATGACCCTCAATTAAAATATGTCCAATATCAATTTATAATCTTGCTAAATTAGATTTACTTTTATGTGGCTTTCATTATCCACTACAGTCTCAGTTAAACCCGTTTAGAGTGTGTGTGTGTGTGTGTGTGTGTGTGTGTGTGTGTGTGTGTGTGTGTGTGTGTGTGTGTGTGTGTGTGTGTGTGTGTGTGTGTGTGTGTGTGTGTGTGTGTGTGTGTGTGTGTGTGTGAGTGTGTGCGCCTAACTGCTCAGTGTGTGCGAGAGGCTCTAGCCGTCTCTCCACCCCGAGGCTCTGAGGCGACACGCACATCCTCGTCTAGAACCAGTTGATAAGCCCTGCATACCAGATGTGCTTTGGAGAGCTTTGTAGAGGCAGAGTCAGGGAGAGAGGAGGGGAAATGGTGCAGGCTTTGGCTAAGCTTTAGTCAATATGATAAAACGGTGAAAACCCAGGAGCCTTTGTGGGTAATCTCACCTTTTTTAACTACTCTGTGTCTTAACGTGGTGTCACTGAGAGATGTCAGCCAGTCACATCCAGTCACATGTGTGTTAGAAGTGATTGAAGATGTCATTGTACTTTAGTAACGTCTTGTGTCATTATGCCACTAATTCTTTATATTTTGAATCTGTTTGTATAGTAGGTATTTGATGTTGTGTTGTGTGTGTGTTTGTACGCAGGCGTGAGCTGCAGGAGGTGCAGGCCCTGTACAGACAGAGTAGTGAACATGCTGCAGAGCAGGCCCAGCTCATCCAGCAGCTAGAGGGACTCAACCTGGACACACAGAGAGTCTTACGCAACCAGGAAGAGGCTCATACTGCAGACACCACCTCTTATCAGAAGGTAACTAACTATACTACATATTACCACTCTATTCATTTACACTACAATACCCAGAGTCCTCTGTAACCAGGAAGAGGCTCACACTGCAGACACCACCTCCTATCAGAAGGTAACTAACTATACTACATATTACTACTCTATTCATTTACACTACAATACCCAGAGTCCTCTGTAACCAGGAAGAGGCTCACACTGCAGACACCACCTCTTATCAGAAGGTAACTAACTATACTACATATTACCACTCTATTCATTTACACTACAATACCCAGAGTCCTCTGTAACCAGGAAGAGGCTCACACTGCAGACACCACCTCCTATCAGAAGGTAACTAACTATACACATATTACTACTCTATTCATTTACACTACAATACCCAGAGTCCTCTGTAACCAGGAAGAGGCTCACACTGCAGACACCACCTCTTATCACAAGTAACTAACTATACACATATTACCACTCTATTCATTTACACTACAATACCCAGAGTCACAACCAGTAAGAGGCTAACACAGACACCACCTGTACTAACACACAGTACTAACACACAGTACTAACACACTCTACCCATAGCACACAGTACTAACACACAGTACTAACACACTACCAACACACACTACCCATAGCACACAGTACTAATACACTCTACCCATAGCACACAGTACTAACACACAGTACTACACACAGTACTAACACACAGTACTAACACACTCTACCCATAGCACACAGTACTAACACACAGTACTAACACACACTACCCACACAGTACTAACACACAGTACTAACACACTCTACCCATAGCACACAGTACTAACACACTCTACCCATAACACACAGTACTAACACACAGTACTAACACACTCTACCCATAGCACACAGTACTAACACACAGTACCCATAGCACACAGTACTAACACACAGTACCCATAGCACACAGTACTAACACACAGTACCCATAGCACACAGTACTAACACACTCTACCCATAGCACAGTACTACACACAGTACTAACACACTACCAACACACTACTCATAGCACACAATACTAACACACACTACCCATAGCACACAGTACTAACACAGTACTAACACAGTACTAACACACTACCCATAGCACAGTACTACACACAGTACTAACACATTACCAACACACTCTACTCATAGCACACAGTACTAACACACAGTACTAACACACAGTACTAACACACACTACCCATAGCACACAGTACTAACACACAGTACTACACACAGTACTAACACACAGTACTAACACACAGTACTAACACACAGTGCTAACACACACTACCCATAGCACACAGTACTAACACACTACCAACACACTCTACCCATAGCACACAGTACTAATACACTCTACCCATAGCACACAGTACTAACACAAAGTACTAACACACAGTTCTAACACACAGTACTAACACACACTACCATAGCACACAGTACTAACACACAGTACTAACACACTCTACCCATAGCACACAGTACTAACACACAGTACTAACACACAGTACCCATACACACAGTACTAACACACAGTACTAACACACAGTACCAACACACATCACTAACACACAGTTCTAACACACACATCACACTAACCACACCACCACACGACATCACACTCAACCATACACCACCACACGACATCACACTCCACCATACACCACCACACGACATCACACTCATACACCACACAGACATCACACTCAACCACACCACACGACATCACACCATACCACACACGACATCACAGTCCACCATACACCACCACACGACATCACACTCCACCATACACTACCACACGACATCACATCCAACACACAACATCACACTCAACCAAACACCACCACACGACATCACATTCAACCATACACCACCACACGACATCACAGTCAACCATACACCACCACACGACATCACACTCCACCATACTACCACACACAGTACATCACCCTCCACCCATACACCACCACACGTACATCACACTCTACCATACACCACCACACGACATCACACTCACCATACACCACCACACATCACACTCATATACACACCACACAACATCACAACACACCACACAACATCACACTAACCATACACCACCACACGACATCACAGTCAACCATACACCACCACACGACATCACACTCCACCATACACTACCACACGACACCACCACACACACTCAACCAAACACCACCACACGACATCACACTCAACCAAACACCACCACACGACATCACACTCAACCATACACCACCACACGACATCACACTCAACCATACACCACCACATTTTATAATACACACCACGACATCACACTCACAAACACCACCACACGACATCACATTACACACACCACACGACATCACACTCAACCATACACCACCACACGACATCACATCACCATCAACCATCACACTCACCACACCACGACATCACACTCAACCATACACCACCACACGACATCACACTCAACCATACACTACCACACGACATCACACTCAACCATACACCACCACACGACATCACACTCAACCATACACCACCACACGACATCACACTCAACCATTCACTACCACACCATACACCACCACACGACATCACACTCAACCATACACCACCACACCACATCACACTCAACCATACACCACCACACGACATCACACTCAACCATACACTACCACACGACATCACACTCAACCATACACTACCACACGACATCACACTCAACCATACACTACCACACGACATCACACTCAACCATACACTACCACACGACATCACACTCAACCATACACAACAACACGACATCACACTCAACCAGTCCCCCTAACACTCTAACAAACATGACCACAACCGAGACACCAGCTCCTATCAGTAAAATCACCATGAAATCACTAAAAACCACATCACCACCACCACTCCAAAACTACATCACCACCCCCCAAAACCACATCACCACCCCACCAATACCACATCACCACCCCCCAAAACCACATCACCACCCCCCCAAAACCACATCACCACCCCCCAAAACCACATCACCACCCCCCCAAAACCACATCACCAACCCCCCAAAACCACATCACCAACCCCCCAAAACCACATCACCATAAGGCAAGCTGACAATGTGTTGTCTTTACAGTGGCAATATAGTGAGGCAGTAAACATGTTCTCTCTTCAGAAGTTCAACGTTGTGCCAATCTCATGGTTGCCAAGCCACTCACTGTAAGCCCTGTCTGTAACAGGAGTTTCTGTGTGGAGAGGTGGTGGGACAAACATGGATGAAAAATCTGTCCAGTCAGGGGGTTGGTTTTACACTTTCCACTACTCTCCCACTTTCTCCTTCACCCCCTTTTTCCTTCTCTCTCTCCCTCCCTCCTTCCAGATGATCATAGCATCTGTCCACTCGTCTTCTCCATGGAAATAGGAGAACGATCGTTGTCACGACTCACTGTCCCGTCAGCACCCAATGTGATGAGTGTTTCTTTTTTCTCTCCCTCTCCTCTACTTGTGGCCACAGCTCTACAACGAGCTGAGCATATGTTACCAGGCACTCAAATCCAACGAGGGCCGGCTCCGCCAGAGTCACGTCGCCCTGACAACCCAGCTGGGCCAGAAGGAACAGCAGATTGTGCAGCTCCAAGGCCAGCTACAGCAACAACAACAACAGCAGACACACAACCAGCAGCAGCTTCCACAGACCATGGCCCCAGCCGGTCCCCCAGCCAGGCAGACCAACTCTAAACACTTTGAGGTGAGCTGTCAGAGGTTTGAGCTCGAGGCAAGTTGAAGACATTTTGCGTCACACTTCTCAGGGATTATATTGAGAGTGCTGTACAGCCAGAGGCAGTGAACTGAGTGTCCATATTGTCTACCTCAGAAGTTCTTCATTGCAGACAGATGTGTGTGTGTGTGTTTATGCACGCCACTGCATGCACTTTCACACTTTAAGTATTGCCTGATGAAATAATGAATGTTTGTTTTGACCCATGTCACGTCTAAGTTGTTTATAATGGTCCAGCACTTGCACCACCCTTGATATAGACATACGTCTAACCTCCGACCCCCTGACACTCAACCAGTGTGTAATTATTGTCCGGCCTGGCAGGAGTGTGTGGGTGGTGATATGCCCACCATAGCCCGTTGTGGGGGTGGTCTTTAGAGACAGAGAGATGCTTATCAGGCGCTTGGCTTGATATCCAGCCCACCCTTGATCTTCTGATCTTCCCATTTCTGTTCAAGCCCAATGTCAATGTCTTTCATGTAGATTTCTGATCTCTCTCCTCTCTTGGGGCTCTCTCTCTCTCTCTCTCTCTCTTTCTCCTCCCACCAATGTCTCTCTATCTAGACTGCGACTCAATTAAAAATTCTCTTCAGGTGATAGAATCATAGAAGCAGCATCCATTTTGCCGTTCCCCTCTGCCCAGGTTTAATTGGAGATGGGTAATGGTGTTGAGTAGTGATGGTGTCAGCTCTCCCCCTTTCTCAACTCACACCCAGAGGGTAGAGAGTAACAAGATGCTGTCTGTCTGCCTGTCTGTCCAGCTCCATCAACCAAAGTAGCGCTTAATATCTTTTAATGATGCGTTTATCAGTCATCCTCCCTATTGGTTAGACCACACATGGTCAGTCACGGTCCATAGATCCACAACAGTAGCAAGACAATATCAGGCTGTCGTATTGCTGATCTAGGATCAGGTCCACCCTGGCCATGTAATCTTATTGATTTATAATATAAAGGTAAAACTGATCCTAGACCAGCCCTCCTACTTTGAGATATGTTATACATACAGGTGCTGATCTGAGCAGTGTTACACCTTGCAGAACGGTTTGCTATTCGCTGCTTTACAAATTGATTGTGTTTGTCTAATTTGACGGGTGGTAATCCTCCAGATAGCATCGCCCCGGACAGGAAGTCAGAAGATATCAGTGCAAATGTTAAGTGAGTTACAATTGCCTCTGTCTCACTTAACCCTGTTAATTCAGCCGAATGAATGCTGAAATATAAATGGATCAATTAGCGAGCAATTAAGTCCAGCTATGCAGTGTTACCCCAGTAATTAATACTACGTTCTAGAGGAGACGCGTTCCAGGCCGGTGTGTGGTGTGTGTGCATGCATGTTTATAACTGAGTGTTTTTGCGCGTGTGTGTTACAAGTCTTTGTGTGTGTGTGTTCTTTCTGACACTGCCAATACAAGGCACCCCTGTCTCTCAGTCTTCCACCCCAGTAAGCATCCGTCCATCCATCCATCCATCCATCCATCCATCCATCCATCCATCCATCCATCCTCCATCATAAGAAACTCAGATCACATAATTTTCGGGCATCTTTATGCATAAAAACGGATGCGTGGCATCAATATTAAATAGTGTTTACCCAGAGCACATGTAGCCAGCGCCTGGGCTGCTTTGTCTCTTAACTTTCCTTACCTACTGACATCAAAGTGAACAGATCAGATTATCGTCCCAAGGTATCCCAGCCAGCCAGGAGGGAGAGGCCTCTCCGTTTCCCAGGCTATAATTGCACTGACAGGGCGTGTGTGTATTCCAGCGTAAATAGCTAATTCCATAACGACTTCCTCTCGCCGAACACCTGTTAAATTCTAATGCACCGGTTGTGAGCCGGAGATTTATTTTAATTTGAAATGTTTGGAAGTTACCTGTTGGAGATGATCAAAGTGCTGATCGCTGGGGGAGCGCCGGGCGGGGGGAGACGTAGCGCCACACTCATTTGAATACGGGGAAAGAGAGGGAAGAGCGACGGCTTTGAACACTACTTTCTCGGAGGGAGAGGAAGGCAGGAGGAAGGGGGTGCAGGAGGTGAAAAAAACACCCATTGTGTGTTATGTTGCCATGCTCTGCTAGAGAACTACTGTCTGTCTTCTGTCTCCATGTCTGAAGTGGAGTTAACGCTTTCCAGCCAATGCTCAATGCTGCCTCTGGGACTTAGACTGAAGCAGGTCAAGTCTGAATAGGAATCAGTCTGTCTAGTAGTCAGACGATGTCAATCTGGACTTCAATCTTGTCTACTTTCTATAGCTACTGTAGTACCTCTGGTACCTTCATCTACACATTTGTACTGGAATGCAGAATTCAGGTGAAAGTTGTGTTAATGATTTGGAGTTGGGAAGTAGGTGAAATCTAGTTTTACATCTCCTTTTGATTGATCTCCATTTGTCTTGAAGGAACGGCCAGTGATCCTACTAAAACTTCCTCTTGTACCATAGTTGTATCCTTGTGAGAGTTTCTCACAACGAGCTTGCTAGTTCCTTGCTAGCCATTCATCCAGATAGTTGGATGCCTTTGTGCCTTTATGTGAGTCAGCGAGTACACTGCAGACAGACCGAGACAGGTCTCCATAGAGTCTAGAAGATGGCCCTGTGCCCTGTACTTCTATTCAGCCTGAAGGTTCTGGCTGTGGTCTGACAACCCAGCAGCCCAGGTGACTCAGCTCAGCCACACACCAGCCTGGATGATGGGTTGCCAGGTTGGATCGAGCGGTTGCCAGATTGGCGGCTGCCACCGCAACCAAGGAGACTGGGGAAACCCCCACAAGTGATCAGTGGCCACCAGCAGAGTTTTGTAGCCGTAGCCCAATCAGCTCACACTGTCACCACATTGCACACAGGGTAGCTAGCTACTGTTTCTCTGGCTGGCTATAGTAAAACAGTGATTAGTAGAACCCACATTAGAATACATAGCAGACCTCAGGCTTTTGTGGACAGCCATCTAAATGAACAGTGACTTCTTAATTGTGTGGGCAGCCGTTCAAAGCAGAGCTCACTAGCGAAGCCCCTCATCAGCGTTGGAAATGAAGGAGGTGTGAAGATGAGGTTCTCAGTCAGTCCAATGAAGTTGGGACTAGGTTGAAGAGGGGGATTTTAGGAAGACACCTATTGTCCTTTTCGTCAACTTGGAACTCGGCCCCCTATTCTCATATAGTGCACTACTTGTTGTCACTGAAGGGAGACACACTGATGGGAAGCAGGAGGGTCCTAGTACGTGTGACTGTAGCACATCAACACATAGACCGGCGCTAACATAATGAAATGCTAAATGAAACGTTGAAATCCAGCCCCCCCCCCACTGCGTTAACAACACTTTTTTCTCTCTTTCTTATTCTCCTATTTTCTTCTAAGTAAAAGGTACTTTATTTGCCTGCATCCTTCCCTCCTTTCCCTCAGCTATACAGCCATGGCTCTTCCTATAACATCTGCCTCCATCTAATCCTTGTTTAGTGTTAGTGAATCAGGCGCTGTCTGTCAGATGTATAATTCAAGTATCACTCCCCACTCGCCCGCCGCTCTGCTCCGCCAGGGTCAGGTTTGGATGAGGAGAGGTGCTTCTTTTGATCAGCATCCTCATCCTCATCATCATCATCATACATGACATACCCCTGGATCCTGTGGGGTTATAGACCTAGTGAAGAATGGAAGATGTGTGTGTTTTTTTAATGTTTAGATGGTTAGTGATGGTGGACAGAGGCTCAGAGGGGAAAGCATTAATAGTTGGTTCTCAGATAGGATCTATGAAATTGTAATGCTACAAAAGCAGATTGATGGAAGTGGAAGCCGTGATGTCGGGTTGGAATTTAGAAACGTAACAGAATCGATTTACATGAAAACACCCCAAAAATGATGAAGTGGAAAGTGGAGCCTAATGGAAGGCAGAGCAATAAAGGAAAACTTTTGCTAGTTGTGGACTAAACGCCATTTTGTTGCAACCTACGGTAAAGCTACCTTCTTTAAATAGGGCCATGTTTTTCCATCATTTAATGACTTCGACTTCATACTTTGTGTCATAATGAATTTATTTGTAGTGTGTGCAACCCCCGTGGGAATGGAACCCACGACCCTGGCGTTGCAGGTGCCACGCTCTCACCAAGTGAACCACCCAGAGTCAGGGCTCTCTGTCTGGCAGCAGATGAGAGCCCATATATTAGACCTGAGACAGTAATGACATGGACTCAACATGGACTCCAGTGTTGTGATTTAATAGCTCAAGTGGTCTCATTAGAAGGGAGCCCTGTGTACTGCAGCTCTCCTCATTAACCAACCACAGCCATGTGCTGCAGGCACACAGGTCAGACAGACTGTGTGGGAGGACCCAGCAGCACTACACACACACACACACACACACACACACACACACACACACACACACACACACACACACACACACACACACACACACACACACACACACACACACACACACACACACACACACACACACACTGCCCCTGTCTTGTCCTTCCATTAGGTCCTCCAGCACAACCCACTTCCACTCAGGAACCACCATCCAGACTAACACAGCCCACTGCATCTGAACTGGGGGGTTACACAAACACACCCCCATGCGCCCTCCAGTACCCCCTAACTCCACCACAAACCCCCGTCCCGTCCATGCGTTCCCCTGGCCTACCTCTCCAACAGCATCGGAGACACAGGCAGAGAGACCCCGGCGTTTTCACAGATGTGAGGCAGGGCCTGCCCTGGTTATAGCTGCTCCATAATTAACAGTGATCAGATTTGTTTTGTGGCATAAATGGTGCATGTGTAGAACATTAGCCATGGCACTGCTCATTTAAATTCAGCTGAAGGGCTCAGCAGCAGACGGGTCACGAGCTTCAGGGAGCACAATCACAAGCCTCCTCCATATGTTCCCGCCGCATTTTACCAGGGCCACGAGCGCCAGATAAGTTCCCAGAAGAACCTAATCGTGTTCGGTAATTACAGCGAGCCTCTCTCTCTCTCTTTTTTCCCCTCTCTCCCCCTCCCCTCCCCTCCCCTCCCTCCTCTCATCCCTCCCCTCCCTCCACTCATCCCTCCCCTCCCTCCTCTCATCCCTCCCCGTTCTCTTCTGCTTTGGCTTAGAAAACAAGGGAGGAAAGAACTAAAACAGTCCCTCATCAGATAATTTGTAAATTGCTTTACGTGGCCGATGCCGACCGAAAAAACTCTGGTTGGTTGTTCTTCTTCTTTTTTTCCCCTCCATCCGACTGAGCTAGAAATTATAAATAATTGTAACAGATGTAGCAATATGGCCAGCCTCCAATAAACGAGGCCCCAGATAATTTGGCCGACCCCTTCTGACAGGCCAATTTAATAAAATGTGAACAAAATCTTCCACCGCTAATAATTTATCATCCCCTCTCCCCGTTGGTTAAAGTGAATTACCCCGACAGTTAACAAGGTCACACCCAGATGCCAAGCGACTCGCAACAAGGCTGCTACTCCTGATGATGGGATCAGGAAACATCGAGAGGTGATGACAGCGCTGGTGTTGTTTCTTTCATTACCTGTGATCCTAGAAAACACACACACACACAGGTGCCAAAGCCCTAGTTTTTATACGCAATCATGGAATGTGTGTTATAGAGGTTGACCGATTATGATTTTTCAACGCCGATACCGATTATTGGAGGACCCAAAAAAGCCGATACTGATTAATCGGACGATTTTTAAAATGTATTTGTAATAATGACAATTACTACAATACTGAATGAACACTTATTTTAACTTAATATAATACGTCAATAAAATCAATTTAGCCTCAAATAAATAATGAAACATGTTCAATTTGGTTTAAATAATGCAAAAACAAAGTGTTGGAGAAAGTAAAAGTGCAATATGTGCCATGTAAGAAAGCTAACGTTTAAGTTCCTCGCTCAGAACATGAGAACATATGAAAGCTGGTGGTTCCTTTTAACATGAGTCTTCAATATTCCCAGGTAAGAAGTTTTAGGTTGTAGTTATTATAGGAATTATAGGACTATTTCCCTCTATACCATTTGTATTTCATTAACCTTTGACTATTGGATGTTCTTATAGGCACTTTAGTATTGCCAGTGTAACAGTATAGCTTCCGTCCCTCTCCTCGCTCCTATCTGGGCTCGAACCAGGAACACAACGACAACAGCCACCCTCGAAGCAGCGTTACCCATGCAGAGCAAGGGGAACAACTACTCCAAGTCTTAGAGCGAGTAACGTTTGAAACGCTATTAGCGCCCCCCGCTAACTAGCTAGCCATTTCACATCGGTTACACCAGCCTCATCTCGGGAGTTGATAGGCTTGAAGTCATAAACAGCGCAATGCTTGACGCACAACAAAGAGCTGCTGGCAAAACGCACGAAAGTGCTGTTTGAATGAATGCTTACGAGCCTGCTGGTGCCTACCATCGCTCAGTCAGACTGCTCTATCACATCATATACTTAGTTATAACATAATAGCACACAGAAATACGAGTCGTAGGTCATTAATATGGTCGAATCCGGAAACTATCATCTCGAAAACAAAACGTTTATTCTTTCAGTGAAATACGGAACCGTTCCGTATTTTATCTAAGGGGTGGCATCCATTAGTCTAAATATTCCTGTTACATTGCACAACCTTCAATGTTATGTCATAAATGTTATGTCATAAATTCTGGCAAATTAGGCGGCCCAAACTGTTGCATATACACTGACTCTGCGGGCAATGAACGCAAGAGAAGTGACACAATTTCACCTGGTTAATATTGCCTGCTAACCTGGATTTCTTTTAGCTAAATATGCAGGTTTAAAAATATATACTTCTGTGTATTGATTTTAAGAAAGGCATTGATGTTCATGGTTAGGTACACCTTGGAGCAACGATACGCACCTCGTCAATTATATGCCCCTGAATGAGGCAGTTAACCCACCGTTCCTAGGCCATCATTGAAAATAAGAATGTGTTCTTAACTTGTGGTGTCCAAAAATACCAATTTCTGATTGTTATGAAAACTTGAAATCGGCCATTCCGATTAATCGGTCGACTTCTAGTGTGTTAGCGCCTGGTATAGAAGGAAGTGGTAGGTATAGAAGGAAGTGGTAGGTGTAGAAGGGAGTGGTAGATATTGAAGGAAGTGGTAGGTATTGAAGGAAGTGGTAGGTATAGAAGGAAGTGGTAGGTATAGAAGGAAGTGGTAGGTATAGAAGGAAGTGGTAGGTATAGAAGGAAGTGGTAGGTATAGAAGGAAGTGGTAGGTGTAGAAGGAAGTGGTAGATATTGAAGGAAGTGGTAGGTATAGAAGGAAGTGGTAGGTATAGAAGGAAGTGGTAGGTATAGAAGGAAGTGGTAGGTGTAGCACTCTCTGGCTAGCTCAATGCATTATTTACTGCTCACCTTTTTATATAGGGTCATCAAGGATGAGGGGAGAGATGGCAACGCACAGTATGGTTGCATATGTTAAGGCTGTGTGTGTGTGTGTGTGTGTGTGTGTGTGTGTGTGTGTGTGTGTGTGTGTGTTCCACCTGTATGTTATGTTAAGACCATGTTCCTCATCATTAATTGTGTATGACAAAGAAAGCCCAGGCAGGCTCTGCATATAAACCACTGCCCCCTGAGGACTGTCCTTATCTCCACACACACACACCACACACACACACACACACACACACACACACACACACACACACTGGCCATATGAGGTAAAACACATGACGAGGAGAAAAGTGGGGACAAGATAAGGCTATCTTTGAGGTCACATAAAGAACTGGATTACAGTACCCTGTTAGGTAACAGGAAGTATTGATGTTACAGTAGCTACAGTAACAGCTTACCTTGTACACGTCTAGAAGTACTGGCAACGTAGTTGGGGCTGCAGCATATGATTATTTAGTTATTAGAATAGGGACAGGGACCGGAACAAACCAATTGAATAAACAAGCGCCTGTATAGATGGGCTTCTCTAAATGTCTATATTATGAACATGTTCCTCAATGTCACACTTCTCACCCCAATAATAAGTCTGAAACCCCCTCTTCCTCCCCTCCCTCTCCCATCACACTAAGGGGACAATCTGGCCAGTGGCGTCTGTCCATCCATCATCCTCTCTGGGCGGCCGTGGGGCCTCCTAGCCTCCTGCACACGCTCACAGACTCCCGTTCGCCCTTGTCTCCCTGCTTTGTTTCGGTGGTCCTGTGGTGTGTGTGTGGGGGGGGGTGTGGCAGGTTGCCGTGGTGTGTTGGGGAGCGTTAATTGACTGGGCTGGTAGGTGGTGATAAATAGATAGGTCCTTGATAGGGAACGTCTCTCACGCCTGGAGTTGAGTTCAGACCGCTGTCCCCTCCTCGTTGGAGCTTCCAGTTCCCAGCTTATATGCGTCTGGATGTTTACTGCACAACCTTCAAGCTTTAGGTACAGGTACAAGGTCAGGCTCAAGTCTAAGATCAGGGTTTAGTTGAGGATTAGTTTGAACTTTTCATGTTTTTTTCACACAATTCTTTTTCTTCTTCTCTCAAATTCAAATCAAGGCCTATAAGCTGGAATGTTTTAATTGGATCCCATTTAAAAATATATATCTATATGTGCTTCTACACCTGCATTGCTTGCTGTTTGGGGTTTTAGGCTGGGTTTCTGTACAGCACTTTGAGATATCAGCTGATGTACGAAGGGCCATATAAATAAATTTGATTTGATTTGATCTAGATATAAATAATAATAATTGGTTCCCAAAATACAACTTTCACCTTTGTCATTTCCCAGAGGCTGCTGGGTCCTCCTACGTAGTCTATTGTAAAATACTGTTTTTCTTGTCACCTTATCTGAATATCTGGGTCTAGTGCGGTGGATCATGTGGATGTGCTTGGCCTTTTACAGGAGCAGACTCTGTATGACTCTCCAGATCAGATCAGTGGAGAGGAGGCCCCACCCTCAACCTGTAGCCCGGTCCCACAGGAGCCCCCAGGGCCCCCAGACACATCGCTGGCCCTCAGCCCCTCCAGGGGCCAACACGCTGGGAGACGGCAGGTGGGTCAGCTACTATGCAGACACACACACACACACACACACACACACACACACACACACACACACACACACACACACACACACACTACCCCAGTCACCTCAGAGACTCACCCCAGTCCGGTAGGAGACGGCTACTGGGGAGACAAGGGCAAGTTACAGCGAATCATGGGAATCATGTGATTAATTTGATCCATTCTCTGGCAGCCGTAGTCCTACCCCCCCTCACCTCAGAGACTCACCCCCCCCTCCCCGGGTCCGGTAGGGGCCGGCGTAGTCCTACCCCCCTCCCCGGGCTCCTACCCCCTCCCCGGGGGCGTAGACCCCCTCCCGGGCAAGTTACAGCCCCGGGCCGGCCCCACCCCCCTCCCCGGGCCGGCGTATCATGGGAATCATGTGATTAATTTGATCCATCCCCAGGCCGGCGTCCTCCCCCCCTCCCCGGGCCGCCGTAGTCCCCCCCCTCCCCGGGCCGGCGTAGTCCTACCCCCCCTCCCCGGGCAGCCGTAGTCCTACCCCCCCTCCCCGGGCAGCCGTAGTCCTACCCCCCCTCCCCGGGCCGCCGTAGTCCTACCCCCCCTCCCCGGGCCGGCGTAGTCCTACCCCCCCTCCCCGGGCCGGCGTGTGCTGTGGGTTTCATGCATGCCTGGGGCTCAGGCACAGGCTGATTTACCACATTAGTCTTCCGATCGTTCAAGTTCCAACCACTCACTATTTTGACTAATATGTTTTTAGATAACACTCCAAATCTGCCATACAGACACACATCGTTAAGGACTTTGTAGGCAGCAAAAAAAATACATGTCACTTTTGCTTCCACTTCGGCTTTTTAACATGAATACAGGCCAAAACATCCTTGACATCTCTTTAGAGAGAGGGTCATACAGCATACAGCACCACGACGGGCCCAGCTGTACCAGTCTGTCTCTATCCTCTAGCCAGAGGAGTCTCCCGTTGGGCACCTGGGTGGGTGGTGTTAACACCCAGCTATGAGATGACACAGACATTCCATTAGTCCGGCCCTCTCTTCTCCACTCCACCTGGACAGGGGCCTGGCCCTAGTACCTTATCTGATCTGACGCTAGAGGAAATACTGACCCTGACACACACACACACCACACACATACACTCACGCGCTGGCCAGCGTTCACACACAACCTTCAGCCGCTCTGCCCACATCACACTGTTTTTTTGTTGTGGTCACTTTCCCTCCAGCCTCCAGTCCATATCAGTCAAACCATTATAGGGGCTGTACTTCAGCATGTCTTGTGTGTTAGTTTATGTACAACACTCTCTCCTGGTTCTTCCCTGCTCCTCTTAATGTCTCTTAATGTCCCTTTTAAAACCTTTTAGTACCTGTTGCTTTTTTTTGCATCCTGAAAAGCACCGAGTGGGTCTTTGAATGGCCCATATAGCTGTGGGTGTGTGTGGGGGCGCGTGTTTGTGTGTGGCTTACAATATATCCCATTCACATCACCCGGGTCCTGAACAAGTCGTGCTTTGAGAGCCCTGGCTGGCGCTGCTACACACATGACACGGTGCTGCCATCATAAAGAACTCCATTGATGACAGTGTGACCCCACCAGTCTCTCTCTCCACTCACAGGGAGATGGAGAGAGTGGAGGGAGGGGTGAGGAGGGGGTCTATGGAGTGCCTCTCCAACGTGGAGCTGGGGTCATCAACCGTTCAGGAAATAACATACTTTTATTTCTCGCACTCTCTCCTTCTGGTAACGCATCTTTCTCTTTCTCTCTACTTTCTCTCTCTTTCTCTCTCTCTATCTGTTTGTGGAGCCATTACGGGGTGCATGGCACAGGCAGGTCGTGGCCCCTAGCCAGCTGTCGAGACGAGATGAGGGCACATCTTCATCTTCCTTACGCCTTCGCCTTTTTTGTTTTGTCCTCAGGCTGTGTGTGTGTGTCTCGATGGCTCGGGCACGAGTTGTGGCTGGCCCAGCATTAAGGAGATAACGGCGTGTTCCTCCATAACAAGTCGTTTCATAGTACACACCCACACACACACACATCTTCATCTGGACCTGTTGCAGGACAGACGGCAGACGGGCTGTCCAACTGGAAGAGAGGAGCATCTGCACCCATAGCCTTTCATCGATCACTGTGTGTCCCTCTGTCCAGTCCTTCACTGTCTGTTCACTCTGTGTTGTGTGACTTTTAAACGTGATGCAAATGGGTGTTCTCCAGCTGACCCCACAAACATGAATATTATCATACTTACATTTCAGTCCAGGTGGAATTTCTGTCTCCAGCTTTATTTGGGTTTTGATGAAGGGTATATGGTTTGATAACACCTGAAAGATAATTCAAACCTCTTATGATTAGCGCTTGATCAGATACGCATTCCACACATAGCCCCTACACACACACTCTATACCCCCCTACACACACTCTATACCCCCTACACACACTCTATACCCCCCTACACACACTCTATACCCCCCTACACACACACTCTATACCCCGTAC
>NC_088231.1:16603866-16606366 GCF_036934945.1 Oncorhynchus masou masou | reverse complement strand
CCCCCCCGCATACAAACGCTATTCCCCCTACACACACACTATACCCCCTACACTCACACACACACACTCTATACCCCCCTACACACACACTCTATACCCCACCACACACTCTATACCCCCCTACACACACTCTATACCCCCACCACACACACTATACCCCCCTACACACACACTATACCCCCTTACACACACTCTACCCTCCTACACACACACTATACCCCCCAACACACACTCTATCCCCCCGCATACAAACGCTATTCCCCCCTACACACACTCTACGCCCCCCACACACACACACACACACACACACACACACACACACACACACACACACACACACACACACACACACACACTCACTCTATACCCCCTACACACACACTCTACACCCCTACACACACACTATACCCCCTTCACACACTCTACCCTCCTACACACACACTATACCCCCCAACACACACTCTACCCCCCGCATACAAACGCCCCCCTACACACACATATACCCCCCACACACACACTCTATACCCCACCACACACTCTATACCCCCCTACACACACACTCTATACCCCCACCACACACTCTATACCCCCCTACACACACTCTATACCCCCCACCACACACACTATACCCCCCCACACACACACACTATACCCCCTACACACACACTCTGTACACACACTCTACCCTCCTACACACACACTATACCCCCCAACACACACTCTATCCCCCCGCATACATACGCTATTCCCACCTACACACACACTATACCCCCCTACACACACACACCCACACACACACTCTATACCCCCTACACACACTCTATACCCCCCTACACACACACTCTACACCCCGTACACACACACACTCTACACCCCCTACACACACACACTCTACACCCCCCTACACACACTCTACACCCCCTACACACACTCTATACCCCCCTACACACACACTCTATACCCACTACACACACACTCTCACCCCCTACACACACTCTGCACACACACACTCTATACCCCCTACACACACACTCTACACCCCCTCACACACTCTGCACCCCCCTACACACACTCTATACCCCCTTACAAACACACTCTATACCCCCTACCACACACACTATACCCCCCTACACACACACACACTCTATACCCCCTACACACACACTATACCCCCCTACACACACACACCCACACACACACTCTATACCCCCTACACACACTCTATACCCCCCTACACACACACTCTACACCCCGTACACACACACACTCTACACCCCCTACACACACACACTCTACACCCCCTACACACACTACACCCCCTACACACACTCTATACCCCCCTACACACACACTCTATACCCACTACACACACACTCTACACCCCCTACACACACTCTGCACCCCCCTACACACACTCTATACCCCCTACACACACACTCTACACCCCCTACACACACTCTGCACCCCCCTACACACACTCTATACCCCCTTACAAACACACTCTATACCCCCTACCACACACACTATACCCCCCTACACACACACACACACACACACACACTCTATACCCCCTACACACACTCTATACCCCCCCCTACACACACATTATACCCCCTTACACACACTCTATACCCCCCTACACATACACTATACCCCCTACACACACACTATACTCCCTTACACACACTCTACCCTCCTACACACACACTATACCCCCCAACACACACTCTACCCCCCAGCATACAAACGTTATTCCCCCTACACACACACTATACCCCCCTACACACACACACACACACACCACACACACACACACACACACACACACACACACACACTCTATACCCCCCTACACACACTCTATACCCCCCTACACACACACTCTATACCCCGTACACACACTCTATACCCGCCTACACACACACTCTATACCCCACCACACACTCTATACCCCCCTACACACACACTCTATTCCCCCACCACACACTCTATACCCCCCTACACACACTCTATACCCCTTACACACACACACTATACCCCCCTACACACACTCTATACCCCTCTACACACACACTATACCCCCTTACACACACTCTACCCTCCTACACACACACACTATACCCCCCCAACACACACTCTATCCCCCGCATACAAACGCTATTCCCCCCTACACACACTCTATACCCCCCTACACACACACTCTATACCCCGTACACACAATCTATACCCCACTACACACACACTCTATACCCCACCACACACTCTATACCCCCCTACACACACACTCTATACCCCACCACACCTAAACCCCCTACACACACACTCTATTCCCCCACCACACACTCTATACCCCCTACACACACTCTATACCCCCCTACACACACACTCTACACCCCCTACACACACACACTACACCCCCTATACACACACACTCTACACCCCCTACACACACTCTATACCCCCTACACACACACTCTACACCCCCTACACACACTCTGCA